>NW_027594758.1:2500-13097 GCF_964213995.1 Mustelus asterias | reverse complement strand
CGTTCCCTGGGGGTGACGGGTCAGTCACGAGGGGGGCAGAGTTTTTGGGCGAGGGGCAGGAGATTCAGAGGGGATTTGAGGAAACATTGTTTCATTCAGAGGGGGGGTGGGAATCTGGAATGCGCTGCCTGGGAAGGGAGCGGAGACCGGAAACCTCACAACCTTAAAAAATATCTGGATGAGCACTTGAAATATCTGAACATTCAAGGATAGGGACAAGGGCAGGAAAGTGGGGTTAGCGCGACTTTAGTGGTGGTTACTGTCGGTGCTGACTCGATGGGCCGAAGGGCCTTTTCTGCTCTGTGAGACTCTGACTCACCCACACTCTCACCCCCATATCCCCTCGTCCCCCAATAGTACTCCGGGTGCGCCGCACTGTCAGAGGGTCAGTGCTGAGGGAGTGCCGCACTGTCAGAGGATCAGTACTGAGGGAGTGCTGCACTGTCAGAGGGTCAGTGCTGAGGGAGTGCCGCACTGTTAGTGGGTCAGTGCTGAGGGAGTGCCGCACTGTCAGAGGGTCAGTGCTGAGGGAGTGCCGCACTGTTAGTGGGTCAGTGCTGAGGGAGTGCCGCACTGTTAGTGGGTCAGTGCTGAGGGAGTGCCGCACTGTCAGAGGGTCAGGAGGGAGTGCCGCACTGTCAGAGGGTCAGTGCTGAGGGAGTGCCGCACTGTTAGTGGGTCAGTGCTGAGGGAGTGCCGCACTGTCAGAGGGTCAGTGCTGAGGGAGCGCTGCACTGTCAGAGGGTCAGTGCTGAGGGAGTGCCGCACTGTCAGAGGGTCAGTACTGAGGGAGTGCCGCACTGTCAGAGGGCCAGTACTGAGGGAGTGCCGCACTGTCAGAGGGCGACCAGAATGTATTTACACCAACAGTATTACACTCCAGAAGCGGCGTCTTGTACAGGCGCTATATAAATGCGGTCGCTCTTGCTGCCCTGTTTGGGAGGGGAGGGCGGGCTGGAGAATGGGTGCGTGAGCCACGAGCAAAGGTGGTTGGGATTTCTTTATGGTTTTTGATCTCTGGTCGCTTGGTAAAGGCGTGAGGAGGTCGTGCCTCTCAGTAAGCGTGCACTCAGGACGCTGATGTGGTCAGTACTAGCAGGGGGCTGGAGCTGTCGGGGTGGCGAGGGGAGAGAGGGGTCCGTGGGGGGTGCGGGGAGTGTGGTTGGGGAAGGAGTGTGAGGCGGCAGGGGGGTTGTGCGGGGAAAGAGGGTGGGAAAGAATTTCTGCTGCTCTGGCAAACAGCTGGGACTCCGGAAGGGGTTTGGCTGGCGTCCATTTTTGTGTGTGTGTCGGAGGGAGGGATAGATCTGCATAGGAATCATACAGTCCCAGCAGAGGACAGTCCCCTGCAATGCTCTGACCCCCCCCCCCCCTCTCCCTCTGCCCACCACGACCCCGTCACAGGGACAGGAGGAGGCCATTCAGCCCCTCTCTGACACAGGGACAGGAGGAGGCCATTCAGCCCTCTCTCTGACACAGAGACAGGAGGAGGGCCATTCAGCCCCTCTCTCTGACACAGGGACAGGACGAGGCCCATTCAGCCCCTCTCTGACACAGGGACAGGAGGAGGGCCATTCAGCCCCTCTCTCTGACACAGGGACAGGAGGAGGGCCATTCAGCCCCTCTCTCTGACACAGGGACAGGAGGAGGGCCATTCAGCCCCTCTCTGACACAGGGACAGGAGGAGGGCCATTCAGCCCCTCTCTGACACAGGGACAGAACAAGGCCCATTCAGCTCCTCTCTGACGCAGGGACAGGAGGAGGGCCATTCAGCCCCTCTCTGACACAGGGACAGGACGAGGCCATTCAGCCCCTCTCTGACGCAGGGACAGGAGGAGGGCCATTCAGCCCCTCTCTGACACAGGGACAGGAGGAGGCCATTCAGCCCCTCTCTGACACAGGGACAGGACGAGGCCCATTCAGCCCCTCTCTGACACAGGGACAGGAGGGCCATTCAGCCCCTCTCTGACACAGGGACAGGAGGAGGCCATTCAGCCCCTCTCTGACACAGGGGACAGGAGGAGGCCATTCAGCCCCTCTCTGACACAGGGACAGGAGGAGGGCCATTCAGCCCCTCTCTCTGACACAGGGACAGGAGGAGGCCATTCAGCCCCTCTCTGACACAGGGACAGGAGGAGGGCCATTCAGCCCCTCTCTAACAAGGGACAGGAGGAGGCCATTCAGCCCCTCTCTGACACAGGGACAGGAGGAGGGCCATTCAGCCCCTCTCTCTGACACAGGGACAGGAGGAGGGCCATTCAGCCCCTCTCTGACACAGGGACAGGAGGAGGGCCATTCAGCCCCTCTCTGACACAGGGACAGGAGGAGGCCATTCAGCCCCTCTCTGACACAGGGACAGGAGGAGGCCATTCAGCCCCTCTCTGACACAGGGACAGGAGGAGGGCCATTCAGCCCCTCTCCTGACACAGGGACAGGAGGAGGCCATTCAGCCCCTCTCTGACACAGGGACAGGAGGAGGGCCATTCAGCCCCTCTCTAACAAGGGACAGGAGGAGGCCATTCAGCCCCTCTCTGACACAGGGACAGGAGGAGGGCCATTCAGCCCCTCTCTCTGACACAGGGACAGGAGGAGGGCCATTCAGCCCCTCTCTGACACAGGGACAGGAGGAGGGCCATTCAGCCCCTCTCTGACACAGGGACAGGAGGAGGCCATTCAGCCCCTCTCTGACACAGGGACAGGAGGAGGCCATTCAGCCCCTCTCTCTGACACAGAGACAGGAGGAGGGCCATTCAGCCCCTCTCTCTGACACAGGGACAGGACGAGGCCCATTCAGCCCCTCTCTGACACAGGGACAGGAGGAGGCCATTCAGCCCCTCTCTCTAACAAGGGACAGGAGGAGGGCCATTCAGCCCCTCTCTCTAACAAGGGACAGGAGGAGGCCATTCAGCCCCTCTCTGACACAGGGACAGGAGAAGGCCCATTCAGCCCCTCTCTGACACAGGGACAGGAGGAGGGCCATTCAGCCCCTCTCTCTGACACAGGGACAGGAGGAGGGCCATTCAGCCCCTCTCTCTGACACAGGGACAGGAGGAGGGCCATTCAGCCCCTCTCTCTGACACAGGGACAGGAGGAGGGTCATTCAGCCCCTCTCTGACACAGGGACAGAAGGAGGCCATTCAGCCCCTCTCTGACACAGGGACAGGAGGAGGGCCATTCAGCCCCTCTCTGACACAGGGACAGAACAAGGCCCATTCAGCTCCTCTCTGACGCAGGGACAGGAGGAGGGCCATTCAGCCCCTCTCTGACACAGGGACAGGACGAGGCCATTCAGCCCCTCTCTGACGCAGGGACAGGAGGAGGGCCATTCAGCCCCTCTCTGACACAGGGACAGGAGGAGGCCATTCAGCCCCTCTCTGACACAGGGACAGGACGAGGCCCATTCAGCCCCTCTCTGACACAGGGACGGGAGGAGGGCCATTCAGCCCCTCTCTGACACAGGGACAGGAGGAGGCCATTCAGCCCCTCTCTGACACAGGGACAGGAGGAGGCCATTCAGCCCCTCTCTGACACAGGGACAGGAGGAGGGCCATTCAGCCCCTCTCTCTGACACAGGGACAGGAGGAGGCCATTCAGCCCCTCTCTGACACAGGGACAGGAGGAGGGCCATTCAGCCCCTCTCTAACAAGGGACAGGAGGAGGCCATTCAGCCCCTCTCTGACACAGGGACAGGAGGAGGGCCATTCAGCCCCTCTCTCTGACACAGGGACAGGAGGAGGCCATTCAGCCCCTCTCTCTGACACAGGGACAGGAGGAGGCCATTCAGCTCCTCTCTGATACAGGGACAGGAGGAGGCCATTCATCCCCTCTCTGACACATGGACAGGAGGAGGGCCATTCAGCCCCTCTCTGACACAGGGACAGGAGGAGGCCATTCAGCCTCTCTCTAACAAGGGACAGGAGGAGGCCATTCAGCACCTCTCTGACACAGGGACAGGAGGAGGCCATTCAGCCTCTCTCTAACAAGGGACAGGAGGAGGGCCATTCAGCCCCTCTCTGACACAGGGACAGGAGGAGGGCCATTCAGCCCCTCTCTGACACAGGGACAGGAGGAGGGCCATTCAGCCCCTCTCTCTGACACAGGGACAGGAGGAGGGCCATTCAGCCCCTCTCTGACACAGGGACAGGAGGAGGCCATTCATCCCCTCTCTGACACACGGACAGGAGGAGGCCCATTCAGCCCCTCTCTCTGACACAGGGGCAGGAGGAGGCCATTCAGCCCCTTTCTGACACAGGGACAGGAGGAGGCCATTCAGCCCCTCTCTGAGACAGGAGGAGGCCATTCAGCCACCCTCCATCACAAGAGGAGGCCATTCAGCCCCTCTCTCCGACACAGGGACAGGAGGAGGGCCATTCAGCCCCTCTCTGAGACAGGAGGAGGCCATTCAGCCCTTCCCAGTCACAGGGACAATCGATCAAATCCTTTAATCATCTTAAACCCTCCTTGATTAGATCCCCCCTCAAAGACCAAAGAACAGTAAAGCAAAGGAACAGGCCCTTCGGCCCTCCAAGCCTGCGCCGATCGTGATACCTGCCTAAACTAAAACCGTGTGCGCTTACAGAGTCCGTGTCCCTCCATTCCCATCCTATTCATGTATTCATCTCAATGCCCCTTAAATGCCGCTATCGTACCCGCTCCCACCACCTCCCCGGGCAGTGCGTTCCAGACACTCACCCCCCTCTGTGTAAAACACTTACCTCGCACATCTCCTCTAAACTTTCCCCCGCGCACCTTAACCCTGCGCCCCCTAGTAATTGACTCTTCCACCCTGGGGAAAAGGCTTCTGACTATCCACTCTGTCCATGCCACTCATAATCTTGTAGACTTCTATCAGGTCGCCCCTCAACCTCCGTCGTTCCAGTGAGAACAAACCAAGTTTCTCCAACCTCTCCTCATAGCTAATGCCCTCCATACCAGGCAACACCCTGGTAAATCTTTTCTGTACTCTCTCCAAAGCCTCCACATCCTTCTGGTAGTGTGGCGACCAGAATTGAACACTATATTCCAAGTGCGGCCGAACTAAGGTTCTATAAAGCTGCAACATGACTTGCCAATTTTTAAACTCAACGCCCCAGCTGATGAAGGCAAGCATGCCGTATGCCTTCTTGACTACCTTCTCCACCTGCGTTGCCACTTTCAGTGGACATGTGTACCTGTACACCCAGATCCCTCTGCCTATCAATACTCTTAAGGACGTGCGTCGCTATTCCGGCCTCCGGAGCTCTCCTCGAAATCCTGTGACTGTTGATGCACGCACAGCAAGATCCCACAGATTGGAAGTGGTTGGGTCATCGCCGATGATGGCCGGGCCGGGGGGTTAAACATTGACTGCAGAACACTGGGGAGAACTCCCTTCGCCCTGGAAATAGTGGACGTGGGATTGGGCCTGTCCTGCCCGGGCCTGTCCTGTACTGGCTGGGCTGAGCCTACCCTGGTGGGGTTGGGCCTACGCGGACCGGACTGGGCCTTCCGAGGTGGATTGGGCCTGTCCTGGCCTGGCCAGGCCTGTCCTAGGCCTACCCGGGGTGGATTGGCCTACCTGGGCCGGGCCGGGCCTACCCGGGGTGGATTGGGCCTACCTGGGCCGGGCCAGGCCTACCCGGGGTGGATTGGGCCCACCTGTGCCGGGCCGGGCCTCCCCGGGGTGGATTGGGCCTACCTGGGCCGGGCCGGGCCTACCCGGGGTGGATTGGGCCTACCTGGGCCGGGCCGGGCCTACCCGGGGTGGATTGGGCCCACCTGGGCCGGGCCGGGCCTACTCGGGCTGAACCAGGCCTTCCCTGCTCAGGCTGGGGCCCACTTTGATCAGATTGGGCCTAGCCAGCCCAGCTCACATCCCGTCCTCTTGTTGTGTTGCCAAGCGTGAGGAATCTGTTGTCGTCTCCTCCCTTCGCCCCTCCCTCGTCCCAGCAGTTGAAAACTTTTGGCTTGAGGTTGACGACAAACAGCCTGGGGGCCAGTGCAACAGATCTTGCGTCAGCAGCCCTTCTCCTTTCATCCACTCATCTCACAGACACCTTTTGTGCCTTCCGGAACGCTTCTCCCTTTAATCTTGGGGCCAGCTGACCTCCGAGTTCTTTGTTTGCCTGTTGACTTTACGACTCCCTCAGTTGCCCTTCCCCCAACCCACTCAAATTCCACCTCCCTCCCGAGGAAGTTGTTTTTTCCCTGTGGGATTATCTCTGCAGTTGAGGGGGGAGCAAGTGGGCCTGGCTGTTAGTCGTGTCTCTGTGACAGGTTCTTCCATCCAGAGTCAGGTTTGTTTGTTAAGTCCCACTCCATAGAATTGAACCCATAATCCAGGCTCGCACCCGGTGCCAGTACTGAGGGAGTGCCGCACTGTCTGTGCTGGGACCTTTGCTGTTTGTAATATATATAAATGATTGGGAGGAAAATGTAACTGGATTGATTAGTAAGTTTGCGGACGACACAAAGGTTGGTGGATTTGCGGATAGCGATGAGGACCATCAGAGAATACAGCAGGATATAGATCAGTTGGAGACTTGGGTGGAGAGATGGCAGATGGAGTTTAATCCGCACAAATGTGAGGTAATGCATTTTGGAAGATCTAATACAGATAGGAAATATACAGTAAATGGCAGAACCCTTAAGAGTATTGATAGGCAGAGGGATGTGGGTGTACAGGTACACAGGTCACTGAAAGTGGCAATGCAGGTGGAGAAGGTAGTCAAGAAGGCATACGGCATGCTTGCCTTCATCGGCCGGGGCATTGAGTTTAAAAATTGGCAAGTCATGTTGACGCTTTATAGAACCTTAGTTAGGCCGCACTTGGAATATAGAGTTCAATTCTGGTCGCCACACTACCAGAAGGATGTGGAGGCTTTGGAGAGGGTACAGAAAAGATTTACCAGGATGTTGCCTGGTATGGAGGACATTAGCTATGAGGAGAGGTTGGAGAAACTTGGTTTGTTCCCACTGGAGCGACGGAGCTTGAGGGGCGATCTGATAGAAGTCTACAAGATTATGAGGGGCATGGACAGAGTGGATCGTCAGAAGCTTTTTCCCCAGGGTGGAAGAGTCAATGACTAGGGGGCGCAGGTTTAAGGTGCGAGGGGCAAGGTTTAAAGGAGATGTACGAGGCAAGTTTTTTACAGAGAGTAGTGGGTGCCTGGAACTCGTTGCCGGGGGAGGTAGTGGAAGCGGATACGGTAGTGACTTTTAAGGGGCGTCTGGACAAATACATGAATAGGATGGGAATAGAGGGATACGGTCCCCGGAAGGGTAGAGGGCTTTAGTTCAGACGGGCAGCATGGTCGGTGCAGGCTTGGAGGGCCGAAGGGCCTGTTCCTGTGCTGTAATTTTCTTTGTTCTTTGTCAGAGGGTCAGTGCTGAGGGAGTGCCGCACTGTCAGAGGGTCAGTGCTGAGGGAGTGCCGCACTGTCAGAGGGTCAGTGCTGAGGGAGTGCCGCACTGTCAGAGGGTCAGTGCTGAGGGAGTGCCGCACTGTCAGAGGGTCAGTGCTGAGGGAGTGCCGCACTGTCAGAGGGTCAGTGCTGAGGGAGTGCCGCACTGTCAGAGGGTCAGTGCTGAGGGAGTGCCGCACTGTCAGAGGGTCAGTGCTGAGGGAGTGCCGCACTGTCAGAGGGTCAGTGCTGAGGGAGTGCCGCACTGTCAGAGGGTCAGTGCTGAGGGAGTGCCGCACTGTCAGAGGGTCAGTACTGAGGGAGTGCCGCACTGTCAGAGGGTCAGTGCTGAGGGAGTGCCGCACTGTCAGAGGGTCAGTGCTGAGGGAGTGCCGCACTGTTAGAGGGTCAGTGCTGAGGGAGTGCCGCACTGTTAGAGGGTCAGCGCTGAGGGAGTGCCGTACTATCAGAGGGTCAGTGCTGAGGGAGTGCCGCACTGTCAGAGGGTCAGTGCTGAGGGAGTGCCGCACTGTCAGAGGGTCAGTGCTGAGGGAGTGCCGCACTGTCAGAGGGTCAGTGCTGAGGGAGTGCCGCACTGTCAGAGGGTCAGTGCTGAGGGAGTGCCGCACTGTCAGAGGGTCAGTGCTGAGGGAGTGCCGCACTGTCAGAGGGTCAGTGCTGAGGGAGTGCCGCACTGTCAGAGGGTCAGTGCTGAGGGAGTGCCGCACTGTCAGAGGGTCAGTGCTGAGGGAGTGCCGCACTGTCAGAGGGTCAGTGCTGAGGGACCCGCTGCAGTCCCATGTGGTGTAGGTACACCCACAGTGCTGTTAGGGAGGCAGTTCCAGGATTTCGACCCAGAGACAGCGAAGGAACGGCCGATATATTTCCAGTAAGAAGTCTCACAACGTCCGGTTAAAGTCCAACAGGTTTATTTGGAATCATGAGCTTTCAGAGCGCCGTTGCTTCCTCAAATAAACCCGTTGGACTTTAACCTGGCGTTGTGAGACTTCCTACTCTGCCACCCCAGTGCCACACGCTGGCACCTCCACATCATGATATATTTCCAAGTCAGGATAGTGAGTGACTCGGAGGGGAAGCTCCAGGTAGGGGTGTTCCCAGCTATCTGCTGCCTTTGCCCTTCTAGAGGGTGGAGTACATGGGGTTGGAAGGTGCAGAATGTGGGTGTTATTTGAGGAAGCAACAGCACTCTGAAAGCTCATGATTCCAAATAAACCTGTTGGACTTTAACCTGGCAGTTCCTTCACTGTGGCTGGGTCAAAGTCCTGGAACTGCCTCCCTAACAGCACTGTGGGTGGACCTACACCACACGGGGACTGCAGTGGGTCCCTCGGCACTGACCCTCTGACAGTGCGGCGTTCCCTCAGCACTGACCCTCTGACAGTGCGGCACTCCCTCAGCACTGACCCTCCGACAGTGCGGCACTCCCTCAGCACTGACCCTCTGACAGTGCAGCACTCCCTCAGCACTGACCCTCCGACAGTGCGGCACTCCCTCAGCACTGACCCTCCGACAGTGCGGCACTCCCTCAGCACTGACCCTCTGACAGTGCGGCCCTCCCTCAGCACTGACCCTCTGACAGTGCGGCACTCCCTCAGCACTGACCCTCTGACCGTGCGGCACTCCCTCAGCACTGACCCTCTGACAGTGCGGCACTCCCTCAGCACTGACCCTCCGACAGTGCGGCACTCCCTCAGCACTGACCCTCTGACAGTGCAGCACTCCCTCAGCACTGACCCTCTGACAGTGCAGCACTCCCTCAGCACTGACCCTCTGACAGTGCGGCACTCCCTCAGCACTGACCCTCCGACAGTGCGGCACTCCCTCAGTACTGACCCTCTGACAGTGCAGCACTCCCTCAGCACTGACCCTCTGACAGTGCGGCACTCCCTCAGTACTGACCCTCTGACAGTGCGGCACTCCCTCAGCACTGATCCTCTGACAGTGCGGCACTCCCTCAGTACTGACCCTCTGACAGTGCGGCACTCCCTCAGCACTGATCCTCTGACAGTGCAGCACTCCCTCAGTACTGATCCTCTGACAGTGCGGCACTCCCTCAGTACTGACCCTCTGACAGTGCGGCACTCCCTCAGCACTGACCCTATGACAGTGCAGCACTCCCTCAGCACTGACCCTCCGACAGTGCGGCACTCCCTCAGCACTGACCCTCTGACAGTGCGACACTCCCTCAGCACTGACCCTCTGACAGTGCGGCACTCACTCAGCACTGACCCTCTGACAGTGCGGCACTCCCTCAGCACTGACCCTCTGACAGTGCGACACTCCCTCAGTACTGACCCTCTGACAGTGCGGCACTCCCTCAGTACTGACCCTCTGACAGTGCGGCACTCCCTCAGCACTGACCCTCTGACAGTGCAGCACTCCCTCAGCACTGACCCTCTGACAGTGCGGCACTCCCTCAGCACTGACCCTCTGACAGTGCGGCACTCACTCAGCACTGACCCTCTGACAGTGCGGCACTCCCTCAGCACTGACCCTCCGACAGTGCGACACTCCCTCAGCACTGACCCTCTGACAGTGCGGCACTCCCTCAGCACTGACCCTCTGACAGTGCGGCACTCCCTCAGCACTGACCCTCTGACAGTGTGGCACAGTGGGTTAGCGCTGCTGCCTCTCAGCGCCAGGGATCCCAGTTCGATTCCCGGCTTTGGGTCACTGCCTGTGCGGAGCCTGCACCTTCTCCCCGTGTCTGCGTGGGTTTCCTCCCATAATCCAAAGCTGTGCGAGTTAGGTGGATTGGCCAGGCTAAATTGCCCCATTAGTGTCAGGGGAACTAGCTCGGTTAAATGGACAGGTTTATGGGGATAGGGCCTGGGTGGGATTGTGGTCGGTGCAAACTCGATGGGCTGAATGGCCTCTTTCTGCACTGTGGGATTCAATTAATGTAGTGTTCCAGTCATAGCTAGGGTGTAGAGAAAGATCAACTTAATGCGAGGTCGGTCCATTCAAAATGGCAGCAGCAGGGAAGAAGCTGTTCTTGAGTCGGTCGGTACGTGACCTCAGACTTTTGAATCTTCTTCCCGATGGAAGAAGGTGGAAGAAAGAATGAACGGTATGCTTTGTCTGTATAGCGCGCAAGAAACAATACTTTTCACTGTATCCCAATACATGTGACAATAATAAATCAAATCCTGGGCCTGATATTTTATATTTTTGCTGGGATGTGCTTGGTTAAG
>NW_027594757.1:0-13106 GCF_964213995.1 Mustelus asterias | reverse complement strand
GTACACTCCCCCCGTACACTACCCCCCGTACACTCCCCCCCGTACACTCCCCCCGTACACTCCCCCCCGTACACTCCCCCCGTACACTCCCACCCGTACACTCCCCCCCGTACACTCCCCCCCCCGTACACTCCCCCCCCCGTACACTCCCCCCCCGTACACTCCACCCCCCGTACACTCCCCCCCCGTACACTCCCCCCCCGTACACTCCCCCCCCCGTACACTCCCCCCCCCGTACACTCCCCCCCCGTACACTCCCACCCGTACACTCCCCCCCGTACACTCCCCCCCCGTACACTCCACCCCCCGTACACTCCCCCCCGTACACTCCCCCCCGTACACTCCCCCCGTACACTCCCCCCCATACACTCCCCCCCCCCGTACACTCCCCCCCCCGTACACTCCCCCCCCGTACACTCCCCCCCCGTACACTCCCCCCCCGTACACTCCCCCCCGTACACTCCCCCCCGTACACTACCCCCCCGTACACTCCCCCCCGTACACTCCCCCCCGTACACTCCCCCCCCGTACACTCCCCCCCGTACACTCCCCCCCGTACACTCCCCCCCCGTACACCCCCCCCCGTACACTCCCCCCCGTACACTCCCCCCCGTACACTACCCCCCGTACACTCCCCCCCGTACACTCCCCCCCGTACACTCCCCCCCGTACACTCCCCCCCGGACACTCCCCCCCTTACACTCCCCCCCCGTACACTACCCCCCGTACACTACCCCGCCGTACACTCCCCCCCCGGACACTCCCCCCGTACACACCCCCCGTGCACTCCCCTCGTACACTCCCTCCCGTACCCTCCCCCCGTACCCTCCCCCCCGTACACTCCCCCCGTACACTCCCCCCGCACACTCCCCCCGTACACTCCCCACCGGATACTCCCCCTGTACACTCCCCCCCGTACACTCCCCCCCATACACTCCCCCCGTACACTCACCCCCGTACACTCCCCCCCGTACACTCCCCCCCGTACACTCACCCCCGGATACTCCCCCTGTACACTCCCCCCCGTACACTCCCCCCATACACTCCCTCCCGTACACTCCCCCCCCGTTCACTCCCCCCCATACACTCCCCCTCGTACACTCCCCCCCCCGTGCACACCCCCCGTACACTCCCCCCGTACACTCCCCCCCGTACACTCCCCCCCCGTACACTCCCCCCGTACACTCCCCCCCCGTACACTCCCCCCCGTACACTCCCCCCCCGTACACTCCCCTTCCGTACACTCCCCCTCCGTACACTCCCCCCCCGTACACTCCCCCCCGTACACTCCCCCCCCGTACACTCCCCCCCCGTACACTCCCCCTCCGTACACACTCCGCGTACACTCCCCCTCCGTACACTCCCCCTCCGTACACTCCCCCCCCGTACACTCCCCCTCCGTACACTCCCCCTCCGTACACTCCCCCCCCGTACACTCACCCCCGTACACTCCCCCCCCGTACACTCCCCTCCGTACACTCCCCCCGTACACTCCCCCTCCGTACACTCCCCCTCCGTACACTCCCCCCCCGTACACTCCCCCTCCGTACACTCCCCCTCCGTACACTCCCCCTCCGTACACTCTCCCTGTACACTCCCCCTCCGTACACTCCCCCTCCGTACACTCCCCCCCCGTACACTCCCCCTCCGTACACTCTCCCCGTACACTCTCCCCGTACACTCCCCCTCCGTACACTCCCCCTCCGTACACTCCCCCCCGTACACTCCCCCTCCGTACACTCCCCCTGCATACACTCACCCTGCATACACTCACCCCCGTACACTCCCCCCCGTACACTCCCCCCCGTACACTCCCCTCCGTACACTCCCCCACCATACACTCCCCCCCCGTACACTCCCCCCCGTACACTCCCCCCCCGTACACTCCCCCTCCGTACACTCCCCCCCGTACACTCCCCCTCCGTACACTCCCCCTCCGTACACTCTCCCTGTACACTCCCCCTCCGTACACTCCCCCTCCGTACACTCCCCCCCCGTACACTCCCCCTCCGTACACTCCCCCTCCGTACACTCCCCCTCCGTACACTCCCCCTCCGTACACTCCCCCTCCGTACACTCCCCCTCCGTACACTCCCCCTCCGTACACTCCCCCTCCGTACACACCCCCTCCGTACACACCCCCCGTACACTCCCCCCGTACACTCCCCCCCGTACACTCCCCCCCCGTACACTCCCCCCCGTACACTCCCCCCCGTACACTCCCCCCCCGTACCCTCCACCCGTACACTCCCCCCCGTACACTCCCCCCCGTACACTCCCCCCGTACACTCCCCCCCGTACAATCCCCCCCGTACACTACCCCCCGTACACTCCCCCCGTACACTCCCACCGTACACTCCCCCCGTACACTACCCCCCCGTACACTCCCCCCCCGTACACTCCCCCTCCGTACACTCCCCCTCCGTACACTCCCCCTCCGTACACACCCCCTCCGTACACACCCCCCGTACACTCCCCCCGTACACTCCCCCCCGTACACTCCCCCCCCGTACACTCCCCCCCCGTACACTCCCCCCCCGTACACTCCCCCCCCGTACCCTCCCCCCGTACACTCCCCCCCCGTACATTCCCCCCCGTACACTCCCCCCGTACACTCCCCCCCGGACACTCCCCCCCCGTACACTACCCCCCGTACACTCCCCCCGTACACTCCCGCCGTACACTCCCCCCGTACACTACCCCCCCGTACACTCCCCCCCTGTACACTCCCCCCCCGTACACTCCCCCCCCGTACACTCCCCCCGTACACACCCCCCCCCGTACACTCCCCCCCGTACACTCCCCCCGTACACTCCCCCCCGTACACTCCCCCCCCGTACACTCCCCCCCGTACACTCCCCCCGTACACGCCCCCCGTACACTCCCCCCCCGTACACTCCCCCCGTACACTCCACCCCGGACACTCCCCCCCCGTACACTCACCCCCCGTACCCTCCCCCGTACACTCCCCCCTGTACACTCCCCCCTGTACACTCTCCCCCCGTACACTCCCCCCCGTACACTCCCCCCCGTACACTCCCCCCCCGTACACTCCCCCCCGTACCCTCCCCCCGTACACTCCCCCCCCGTACACTCCCCCCGTACACTCCCCCCGTACACTCCCCCCCGTACACTCCCCCCCGTACACTCCCCCCCGTACACTCCCCCCGTACACTCCCCCCGTACACTACCCCCGTACACTCCCCCCCGTACACTCCCCCCCCGTACCCTCCCCCCGTACACTCCCCCCCCGTACACTCCCCCCCGTACACTCCCCCCGTACACTCCCCCCCGTACACTCCAACCCCGTACACTCCCCCCCGTACACTCCCCCCCCGTACACTCCCCCCCGTACACGCCCCCCCCGTACACTCCCCACCCGTACCCTCCCCCCGTACACTCCCCCCCGTACACTCTCCCCCCCGTACACTCCCCCCCCCGTACACTCCCCCCCCGTACACTCCCCCCCGTACACTCTCCCCCCGTACACTCCCCCCCGTACACTACCCCCCCGTACACTCCCCCCCGTACACTCCCCCCCCGTACCCTCCCCCCCGTACCCTCCCCCCCGTACACTCCCCCCCGTACACTCCCCCACCGTTCCCTCCCCCCCGTACACTCCCCCCCCCGTACACTCCCCCCCCGTACACTCCCCCCCGTACACTCCCCCCCGTACACTCCCCCCCGTACACTCCCCCCCGTACACTCCCCCCCGTACACTCCCCCCCCGTACACTCCCCCCCGTACACTCCCCACCCGTACACTCCCCCCCCGTACACTCCCCCCCGTACACTCCCCCCCGTACACTCCCCCCCCGTACACTCCCCCCCGGACACTCCCCCCCGTACACTCCCCCCCGTACACTCCCCCCCGTACACTCCCCCCCGTACAATCCCCCCCGTACACTCCCCCCCGTACACTCCCCCCGTACACTCCCCGTCCACTCCCACCCCGTACACTCCCCCCCGTACACTCCCCCCCGTACACTCCCCCCCGTACACTCCCCCCCCGTACCCTCCCCCCCCGTACACTCCCCCCAGGTACACTCCCCCCCGTACACTCCCCCCCCGTACACTCCCCCTCCGTACACTCTCCCCCCGTACACTCCCCCCGTACACTCCCCCCCCGTACACTCCCCCCCCGTACACTTCCCCCCCGTACACTCCCCCCCGTACACTCCCCCCCCGTACCCTCCCCCAAGTACCCTCCCCCCCGTACACTCACCCCCGTACACTCTCCCCCGGACACTCCCCCCCGTACACTCCCCTCCATACACTCCCCCCCGTACACTCCCCCCCGTACACTCCCCCCGTACTCTCCCCCCCCGTACACCCCCCCTCCGTACACTCTCCCCCCGTACACTCCCCCCCCGTACACTCCCCCCCCGTACACTCCCCCCCGTACACTCCCCCCCGTACACTCTCCCCCCGCACACTCCCCCTCTGGACACTCCCCCCCGTACACTGTCCCCCCGTACACTCCCCCCCGTACACTCTCCACCCGTACACGCCCCCTCCGTACACTCCCGCCCGTACACTCCCCCCCGTACACTCCCCCCATACACTCCCCCCCGTACACTCCCCCCGTACACTCCCCCCCGTACATTCCCCCCCGTGCACTCCCCCCGTACACTCCCCCCCCGTACACTCCCCCCCGTACACTCCCCCCCGTACACTCCACCCGTACACTCCCCCCCGTACACTCCCCCCGTACACTCCCCCCGTACACTCCCCCCGTACACTCCCCCCCCCCCCCCCGTACACTCCCCCCGTACACTCCCCCCGTACACTCCCCCCTGTACACTCCCCCCCCGTACACTCCCCCCCCCGTACACTCCCCCCGTACACTCCCCCCCCGTACACTCCCCCCCCGTACACTCCCCCCCCGTACACTCCCCTCCGTACACTCCCCCCCCATACACACCCCCCCGTACACTCCCCCCCGTACACTCCCCCGTACACTCCCCCCCGTACACTCCCCCCGTACACTCCCCCCGTACACTCCCCCCCCGTACACTCCCCCCCGTACACTCCCCCCCGTACACTCCCCACCCGTACACTCCCCACCCGTACACTCCCCCCCGTACACTCCCCCCCGTACACTCCCCCCCGTACACTCCCCCCCCGTACCCTCCCCCCCCGTACACTCCCCACAGGTACTCTCCCCCCCGTACACTCCCCCCCGTACACTCCCCCTCCGTACACTCTCCCCCCGTACACTCCCCCCGTACACTCCCCCCGTACACTCCCCCCCGTACACTCCCCCCCCGTACACTCCCCCCCGTACACTGCCCCCCCGTACCCTCCCCCAAGTACCCTCCCCCCCGTACACTCACCCCCGTACACTCTCCCCCGGACACTCCCCCCCGTACACTCCCCCCCGTACACTCCCCCCCGTACACACCCCCCCGTACACTCCCCCCCGTACACTCCCCCTCCGTACACTCCCCCCCCGTACACTCACCCCCGTACACTCCCCCCCCGTACACTCCCCTCCGTACACTCCCCCCCGTACACTCCCCCTCCGTACACACCCCCTCCGTACACACCCCCCGTACACTCCCCCCGTACACTCCCCCCCGTACACTCCCCCCCCGTACACTCCCCCCCGTACACTCCCCCCCCGTACCCTCCCCCCGTACACTCCCCCCCCGTACACTCCCCCCCGTACACTCCCCCCGTACACTCCCCCCCGTACAATCCCCCCCGTACACTACCCCCCGTACACTCCCCCCGTACACTCCCGCCGTACACTCCCCCCGTACACTACCCCCCCGTACACTCCCCCCCCGTACACTCCCCCTCCGTACACTCCCCCTCCGTACACTCCCCCTCCGTACACACCCCCTCCGTACACACCCCCCGTACACTCCCCCCGTACACTCCCCCCCGTACACTCCCCCCCGTACCCTCCCCCCGTACACTCCCCCCCCGTACACTCCCCCCCGTACACTCCCCCCGTACACTCCCCCCCGGACACTCCCCCCCCGTACACTACCCCCCGTACACTCCCCCCGTACACTCCCGCCGTACACTCCCCCCGTACACTACCCCCCCGTACACTCCCCCCCCGTACACTCCCCCCCCGTACACTCCCCCCCCGTACACTCCCCCCGTACACGCCCCCCCCCGTACACTCCCCCCCGTACACTCCCCCCGTACACTCCCCCCCGTACACTCCCCCCCCGTACACTCCCCCCCGTACACTCCCCCCGTACACGCCCCCCGTACACTCCCCCCCCGTACACTCCCCCCGTACACTCCACCCCCGGACACTCCCCCCCCGTACACTCACCCCCCGTACCCTCCCCCCGTACACTCCCCCCCCGTACACTCCCCCCTGTACACTCTCCCCCCGTACACTTCCCCCCGTACACTCCCCCCCCGTACACTCCCCCCCCGTACACTCCCCCCCCGTACCCTCCCCCCGTACACTCCCCCCCCGTACACTCCCCCCGTACACTCCCCCCGTACACTCCCCCCCGTACACTCCCCCCCGTACACTCCCCCCCGTACACTCCCCCCGTACACTCCCCCCGTACACTACCCCCGTACACTCCCCCCCGTACACTCCCCCCCCGTACCCTCCCCCCGTACACTCCCCCCCCGTACACTCCCCCCCGTACACTCCCCCCGTACACTCCCCCCCGTACACTCCAACCCCGTACACTCCCCCCCGTACACTCCCCCCCTGTACACTCCCCCCCGTACACGCCCCCCCCGTACACTCCCCACCCGTACCCTCCCCCCGTACACTCCCCCCCCGTACACTCCCCCCACCGTACACTCCCCCCCCCGTACACTCCCCCCCCCGTACACTCCCCCCCGTACACTCTCCCCCCGTACACTCCCCCCCGTACACTACCCCCCCGTACACTCCCCCCCGTACACTCCCCCCCCGTACCCTCCCCCCCGTACCCTCCCCCCCGTACACTCCCCCCCGTACACTCCCCCACCGTTCCCTCCCCCCCGTACACTCCCCCCCCCGTACACTCCCCCCCCGTACACTCCCCCCCGTACACTCCCCCCCGTACACTCCCCCCCGTACACTCCCCCCCCGTACACTCCCCCCCGTACACTCCCCCCCCGTACACTCCCCCCCCGTACACTCCCCACCCGTACACTCCCCCCCCGTACACTCCCCCCCGTACACTCCCCCCCGTACACTCCCCCCCCGTACACTCCCCCCCGTACACTCCCCCCCGTACACTCCCCCCCGTACACTCCCCCCCGTACACTCCCCCCCGTACAATCCCCCCCGTACACCCCCCCCCGTACACTCCCCCACCGTCCACTCCCACCCCGTACACTCCCCCCCGTACACTCCCCCCCGTACACTCCCCCCCGTACACTCCCCCCCCCGTACCCTCCCCCCCCGTACACTCCCCCCAGGTACACTCCCCCCCGTACACTCCCCCCCCGTACACTCCCCCTCCGTACACTCTCCCCCCGTACACTCCCCCCGTACACTCCCCCCCGTACACTCCCCCCCCGTACACTTCCCCCCCGTACACTCCCCCCCGTACACTCCCCCCCCGTACCCTCCCCCAAGTACCCTCCCCCCCGTACACTCACCCCCGTACACTCTCCCCCGGACACTCCCCCCCGTACACTCCCCTCCATACACTCCCCCCCGTACACTCCCCCCCGTACACTCCCCCCCGTACTCTCCCCCCCCGTACACCCCCCCTCCGTACACTCTCCCCCCGTACACTCCCCCCCCGTACACTCCCCCCCCGTACACTCCCCCCCGTACACTCCCCCCCGTACACTCTCCCCCCGCACACTCCCCCTCTGGACACTCCCCCCCGTACACTGTCCCCCCGTACACTCCCCCCCGTACACTCTCCACCCGTACACGCCCCCTCCGTACACTCCCGCCCGTACACTCCCCCCCGTACACTCCCCCCCGTACACTCCCCCCCGTACACTCCCCCCGTACACTCCCCCCCGTACACTCCCCCCCGTACACTCCCCCCGTACACTCCCCCCCCGTACACTCCCCCCCGTACACTCCCCCCCGTACACTCCACCCGTACACTCCCCCCCGTACACTCCCCCCGTACACTCCCCCCGTACACTCCCCCCGTACACTCCCCCCCCCCCCCGTACACTCCCCCCGTACACTCCCCCCGTACACTCCCCCCCGTACACTCCCCCCCCGTACACTCCCCCCCCCGTACACTCCCCCCGTACACTCCCCCCGTACACTCCCCCCCCGTACAGTCCCCCCCCGTACACTCCCCCCCCGTACACTCCCCTCCGTACACTCCCCCCCCATACACACCCCCCCGTACACTCCCCCCCGTACACTCCCCCCGTACACTCCCCCCCGTACACTCCCCCCGTACACTCCCCCCGTACACTCCCCCCGTACACTCCCCCCCCGTACACTCCCCCCCGTACACTCCCCCCCGTACACTCCCCACCCGTACACTCCCCACCCGTACACTCCCCCCCGTACACTCCCCCCCGTACACTCCCCCCGTACACTCCCCCCCCGTACCCTCCCCCCCCGTACACTCCCCACAGGTACTCTCCCCCCCGTACACTCCCCCCCGTACACTCCCCCTCCGTACACTCTCCCCCCGTACACTCCCCCCGTACACTCCCCCCGTACACTCCCCCCCGTACACTCCCCCCCCGTACACTCCCCCCCCGTACACTCCCCCCCGTACACTGCCCCCCCGTACCCTCCCCCAAGTACCCTCCCCCCCGTACACTCACCCCCGTACACTCTCCCCCGGACACTCCCCCCCGTACACTCCCCCCCGTACACTCCCCCCCGTACACTCCCCCCCGTACACTCCCCCCCGTACACTCCCCCCCGTACACTCCCCCCCGTACACTCCCCCCCGTACACTCCCCCCCCGTACACTCCCCCTCCGTACACTCTCCCCCCGTACACTCCCCCCCCGTACACTCCCCCCCCGTACACTCCCCCCCGTACACTCCCCCCCGTACACTCTCCCCCCGCACACTCCCCCTCTGGACACTCCCCCCCGTACACTCTCCCCCCGTACACTCCCCCCCGTACACTCTCCACCCGTACACGCCCCCTCCGTACACTCCCGCCCGTACACTCCCCCCCGTACACTCCCCCCATACACTCCCCCCCGTACACTCCCCCCGTACACTCCCCCCCCGTACACTCCCCCCGTACACTCCCCCCCCGTACACTCCCCCCCGTACACTCCCCCCCGTACACTCCACCCGTACACTCCCCCCCGTACACTCCCCCCGTACACTCCCCCCGTACACTCCCCCCGTATACTCCCCCCCCGTACACTCCCCCCCCGTACACTCCCCCCGTACACACCCCCCGTACACTCCCCCCCGTACACACCCCCCCCGTACACTCCCCCCGTACACTCCCCCCCGTACACTCCCCCCCGTACACTCCCCCCCGTACACTCCCCCCCCGTACACTCCCCCCCCCGTACACTCCCCCCGTACACTCCCCCCGTACACTCCCCCGTACACTCCACCCCCGTACACTCCCCCGTACACTCCCCCGTACACTCCCCCGGACACTCCCCCCCGTACACTCCCCCCGTACACTCCCCCCCGTACACCCCCCACCGTACACTCCCCCCGTACACTCCCCCCCCTACACTCCCCCCCGTACACTCCCCCCGTACACTCGCCCCCCGTACACTCGCCCCCCGTACACTCTCCCTGTACACTCCCCCCCCGTACACTCCCCCCCCGTACACTCCCCCCCGTACACTCCCCCCCCGTACACTCACCCCCGTACACTCACCCCCGTACACTCCCCCCGTACACTCCCCCCGTACACTCGCCCCCGTACACTCCCCCCCGTACACTCCCCCCCGTACACTCCCCCCGTACACTCCCCCCCGTACACTCCCCCCGTACACTCCCCCCCGGACACTCCCCCCCCGTACACTCCCCCCGTACACTCCCCCCCGTACACTCCCCCCCGTACACTCCCCCCCCGTACACTCCCCCCGTACACTCCCCCCCGTACACTCCCCCCCGTACACTCCCCCCCCGTACACTCCCCCCCCGTACACTCCCCCCGTACACTCCCCCCGTACACTCCCCCGTACACTCCCCCCCCGTACACTCCCCCGTACACTCCCCCGTACACTCCCCCGGACACTCCCCCCCGTACACTCCCCCCGTACACTCCCCCCCGTACACCCCCCACCGTACACTCCCCCCGTACACTCCCCCCCCTACACTCCCCCCCCGTACACTCCCCCCCCGTACACTCCCCCCGTACACTCGCCCCCCGTACACTCGCCCCCCGTACACTCTCCCTGTACACTCCCCCCCCGTACACTCCCCCCCCGTACACTCCCCCCCGTACACTCCCCCCCCCGTACACTCACCCCCGTACACTCACCCCCGTACACTCCCCCCGTACACTCCCCCCCGTACACTCCCCCCCGTACACTCCCCCCGTACACTCCCCCCCGTACACTCCCCCCGTACACTCCCCCCCGGACACTCCCCCCCCGTACACTCCCCCCGTACACTCCCCCCCGTACACTCCCCCCCGTACACTCCCCCCGTACACTCCCCCCGTACACTCCCCCCGTACACTCCCCCCGTACACTCCCCCCGTACACTCCCCCCCCATACACTCCCCCCCCGTACACTCCCCCCCGTACACTCCCCCCGTACACTCCCCCCCCGTACACTCCCCCCCCGTACACTCCCCCCCGTACACTCCCCCCGTACACTCCCCCCCGTACACTCCCTCCCGTACACTCCCCCCGTACACTCCCCCCCGTACACTCCCCCCCGTACACTCCCCCCCGTACACTCCCCCCCGTACACTCCCCCCCGTACACTCCCCCCGTACACTCCCCCCGTACACTCCCCCCCGTACACTCCCCCAGTACACTCCCCCCCATACACTCCCCCCGTACACTCCCCCCGTACACTCCCCCCGTACACTCCCCCCCGTACACTCCCCCCGTACACTCCCCCTGTACACTCCCCCCCGTACACTCCCCCCCGTACACTCCCCCCCGTACACTCCCCCCCGTACACTCCCCCCCATACACTCCCCCCCTATACACCCCCCCCCGTACACTCCCCCCGGACACTCCCCTCCATACACTCCCCCCGTACACTCCCCCCCCGTACACTCCCCCGTACACTCCCCCGTACACTCCCCCCGTACACTCCCCCGCGTACACTCCCCCCCGTACACTCCCCCCCGTACACTCCCCCCCGTACACTCCCCCCCCGTACACTCCCCCCCGTACACTCCCCCCGTACACTCCCCCCGTACACTCCCCCCCCCGTACACTCCCCCCGTACACTCCCCCCCCCGTACACTCCCCCCCCGTGCACTCTCACCCCGTACACTCCCCCCCGTACAGTCCCCCCCCGTACACTCCCCCCCCCGTACACACACCCCCCCGTACACTCCCCCCGTACACTCCCCCCCGTACACTCCCCCCCCGTACACTCCCCCCCCGTACACTCCCCCCCCGTACACTCACCCCCCCGTACACTCACCCCCCCGTACACTCACCCCCCCGTACACTCAACCCCCGTACACTCCCCCCCCGTACACTCACCCCCCTGTACACTCCCCCCCGTACACTCCCCCCCGTACACTCCCACCCCGTACACTCCCCCCCGTACACTCACCCCCCCGTACACTCACCACCCCGTACACTCCCCCCCGTACACTCCCCCCGTACACTCCCCCCCCGTACACTCCCCCCGTTCACTTCCCCCCCGTACACTCCCCCCCGTACACTCACCCCCCCGTACACTCACCCCCCCGTACACTCCCCCCGTACACTTCCCCCGTACACTCCCCCCCGTACACTCCCCCCCGTACACTCCCCCCCCGTACACTCCCCCCGTACACTCCCCCCTTACACTCCCCCCCGTACACTCCCCCTCCCGTACACTCCCCCCCCGTACACTCCCCCCTTACACTCCCCCCCGTACACTCCCCCCCCGTACACTCTCCCCCCCTTACAGTCCCCCCGTACACTCCCCCCCCCCGTACACTCCCCCCCCGTACACTCCCCCCCGTACACTCTCCCCCCGTACACTCCCCCCCCGTACACTTCCCCCCCCCATACACTCCCCCCCCGTACGCTCCCCCCCCCTCCCTACTCTCCCCCTGATGAACCCACCACCCTATTCCCCCACTCCAATGCAGTGAGGCTCTTCTGTCTCTCTGAGACCGAGGGACCCTCACTCCCCCATCGGGATCTCCGTCCATCTTGTGTCCTCGGTTCCTCCCGCCCACCCAATCATCCCCCCTTCCCCTCCCGTGCACCCGGCTTCCAGCTCAGTCCCTCCAATGTGTGTGTCTCCCTTGCCCCGTGACGACCACCCCCTCACCCTCTCCCCGCCTCCCCCACCACTCCCCCCATCCCAGATCTCAGAGAAGCATCATTATTGCATCTCCAATACCGACCCACCTCACTGCAAACTCCCCCCTCACCCACTGCCTCTTGGGAATCTCCGCCCCATCCATCGCATCGATCCGAGGTTCATAGAAACCCTACAGTGCAGAAGGAGGCCATTCGGCCCATCGAGCCTGCACCGACAACAATCCCACCCTGGCCCTAACCTCATAACCACACATATTTACCTAGCTAATCGCCCTGACACTAAGGGGCAATTTAGCATGGCCAATCCACCTAACCTGCACATCTTTGGACACTAAGGGGCAATTTAGCATGGCCAATCCACCTAACCTGCACATCTTTGGACACTAAGGGGCAATTTAGCATGGCCAATCCACTTAACCTACACATCTTTGGACATGAAGGGGCAATTTAGCATGGCCAATCCACCTAACCTGCACATCTTTGGACACTAAGGGGCAATTTAGCACAGCCAATCCACTTAACCTACACATCTTTGGTCACTAAGGGGCAACTTAGCATGGCCAATCCACTTAACCTACACATCTTTGGACATGAAGGGGCAATTTAGCATGGCCAATCCACCTAACCTACACATCATTGGACACTAAGGGACAATTTAGCATGGCCAATCCACTTAACCTACACATCTTTGGACACTAAGGGGCAATTTAGCACAGCCAATCCACTTAACCTACACATCTTTGGTCACTAAGGGGCAATTTAGCATGGC
>NW_027594756.1:0-13111 GCF_964213995.1 Mustelus asterias | reverse complement strand
GCCTGTGCCTGTCCCTTCTTTAATCTCTATTCACCTTGTCGAGGACCGTTCCGGATCTTTCAATCCAAGTTAAAGTTTATTAATTGGTCACAAAGTAGGCTTACACTGCAGTGAAGTTGCTGTGGGAATCCCCCCCCTAGTCGCCCACACACTCCGGTGCCTGTTCGGGTTACACTGAGGGAGAATTTAGCACGGCCGATGCACCCTAACCCGCACGTCCTTCGGACTGCGGGAGGAAACCGGAGCACCCGGAGGAAACCCCACGCAGACACTAGGGGCGGAATGTGCAAACTCCACACAGGCGGTGACCCGAGGCCGGGAATCGAACCCGGCTCCCTGGCTGCCGTGAGGCAGCAGTGCTAACCCACTGTGCCGTCCTCGCTGTTGTAAATTCCAGTGGCTGTCCAACCTGTCCCCTTATCTGATTTGTGTGTTTGTGGGGATTTTTGTGCGTGTGTAAATCGGCGGCTCCTCAAAGTGGTTCATTCGGGTTGCGATGCACTCCCTGAGGGTGTGAAAGGTGCGATACATACTGCCTCCCCGTCGAGTTTAAGTTTACGGAGGATGCAGGATTGCGTGTGACGGACCTTCCCTTGAATTGAATGTTCTGAGCTGTGTTCCCATGTGCCTGCTGCCCCCCCTCCTTAGAATCAAAGAATCCACAGCACAGACAGGCCCTTCGGCCCTAATTGGTCCATGCGACCAAAAAGCCCACCTATGCTAACCCCATTTGCCTGCGTTTGGCCCGTATCCCTCTAAACCTTTCCTATCCATGTATCTGTCTAAGTGCCTTTTAGGTGTTGTCAGTGTCCCTGCCTCAACCGCTTCCCCCGGCAGCTCATTCCACACACGTCCCACCCTCTGTGTAAAACAGGTGCTCCTCAGATTCCCATTAATTCTTTCCCCTCTTAACTTAAACCTCTGCCCTCTAGTTCTCGATTCCCCAACCCCGGGAAAAAGACTGAGTGCATTCACCCGATCCGTGCCTCTCATGTTCTTATCTCTGTAAGATCACCCCTCAGTCTCCTACACTCCAAAGAAGAAAAGTCCTAGCCTGTCCAATCTCTCCCTATAACTCAGTCCCTTGAGTCCTGGCAACATCCTTGTAAATCTCTTCTGCACTCTCTCCAGTTTAATAACATCCTTCCTGTAACAAGGTGACCAAAACTGAACACAATACTCCAGGTGCGGCCTCACCAATGTCCTGTACAACTGCAGCATAACTTCCCAACGTCTGTACTCAATGTCCTGACTGATGAAGGCCAGCATGCTAAAAGCCTTCTTCACTGCCCTATCTTTCTGTGGAAAGGTTTTGGCTTGTGCATGCAGAACTGGATTTCTGCCTTTTATTAGTTGAACGTGGCGTGCAGGTTCCGCCAAGCTCCAGCTTACTCGGGGGGCCCAGGTCATTTACACGAAGATTCCTTCTTGTCACTGGTAATTCCGAGAGTTCTGTGCAAGGCTGAAGTAAATTAACCCAGGCCAGTCGTTCACTGGGCGAAGGCTGTCAAACTGTACGGCCCTAAGCTCAGTCCCATGTGGTGTAGGTACACCCACAGCGCTGTCAGAGAGGGAGTTCCAGGATTGTGATTGGACGTCAGTCAGCCCCATGTGGTGTAGGTACACCCACAGTGCTGTTAGGGAGGGAGTTCCAGGATTTTGACCCCAGCCACAGTGAAGGAACGGCCGATATATTTCCAAGTTGGGATGGTGAGTGGCTCGGAGGGGGAACTTGCAGGTGGTGGTGTTCCCCATGTGTCTGCTGCCCCTGGTTGTCCTTCTAGGTGGTAGAGGTGGTGGGTTTGGAAGGTGCTGTCGAAGGAGCCTTGGCGAGTCGCTGCAGTGCATCTTGTAGATGGTACACACTGCTGCCACTGTGCGTCGGTGGTGGAGGGAGTGAGTGTTTGTGGTTAGCGTGTCGATCGAGCGGGGCTGCTTTGTCCCAGATGGTGTCGAGCTTCTCGAGTGTTGTTGGGAGCCGCACTCATCCAGGCAAGTGGAGAGTATTCCACCGCACTCCTGACTTGTGTCCTTGTAAGACCATAAGACATAGGAGCGGAAGTAAGGCCATTCGGCCCATCGAGTCCACTCCACCATTCAATCATGGTTGATTTCAACTCCATTTACCCGCTCTCTCCCCATAGCCCTTAATTCCTCGAGAAATCAAGAATTTATCAATTTCTGTCTTGAAGACGCTCAACGTCTCGGCCTCCACAGCCCTCTGTGGCAATGAATTCCACAGACCCACCACTCTCTGGCTGAAGAAATTTCTCCTCATCTCTGTTCTAAAGTGACTCCCTTTTATTCTAAGGCTGTGCCCCCGCGTCCTAGTCTCCCCTGTTAATGGAAACAACTTCCCTACGTCCATCCTATCTAAGCCGTTCATTATCTTGTAAGTTTCTATCAGATCTCCCCTCAACCTCCTAAACTCCAATGAATATAATCCCACGATCCTCAGACGTTCATCGTATGTCAGGCCTACCATTCCTGGGATCATCCGTGTGAATCTCCGCTGGACCCGCTCCAGTGCCAGTATGTCCTTCCTGAGGTGTGGGGCCCAAAATTGCTCACAGTACTCCAAATGGGGCCTAACCAGTGCTTTATAAAGCCTCAGAAGTACATCCCTGCTTTTGTATTCCAAGCCTCTTGAGATAAATGACAACATTACATTTGCTTTCTTAATTACGGACTCAACCTGCAAGTTTACCTTTAGAGAATCCTGGACTAGGACTCCCAAGTCCCTTTGCACTTTAGCATTATGAATTTTGTCACCGTTTAGAAAATAGTCCATGCCTCTATTCTTTTTTCCAAAGTGTACGACCTCGCACTTGCCCACGTTGAATTTCATCAGCCACTTCTTGGACCACTCTCCTAAACTGTCTAAATCTTTCTGCAGCCTCCCCACCTCCTCAATACTACCTGCCCCTCCACCTATCTTTGTATCATCGGCAAACTTGGCCAGAATGCTCCCAGTCCCGTCATCTAGATCGTTAATATATAAAGAGAACAGCTGTGGCCCCAACACTGAACCCTGCGGGACACCACTTGTCACCGGTTGCCATTCTGAGAAAGAACCTTTTATCCCAACTCTCTGCCTTCTGTCTGACAGCCAATCGTCAATCCATGTTAGTACCTTGCCTCGAATACCATGGGCCCTTATTTTACTCAGCAGTCTCCCGTGAGGCACCTTGTCAAAGGCCTTTTGGAAGTCAAGATAGATAACATCCATTGGCTCTCCTTGGTCTAACCTATTTGTTATCTCTTCAAAGAACTCTAACAGGTTTGTCAGGCACGACCTCCCCTTGTAGATGGTGGACAGGCTTTGGGGGGAGTCAGGAGGTGAGTTACTCTCCGCAGGATTCCCAGTGGACAGGCTTTGGGGGGAGTCAGGAGGTGAGTTACTCTCCGCAGGATTCCCAGTGGACAGGCTTTGGGGGGAGTCAGGAGGTGAGTTACTCTCCGCAGGATTCCCCGTGGACAGGCTTTAGGGGGAGTCAGGAGGTGAGTTACTCTCCGCAGGATTCCCAGTGGACAGGCTTTGGGGGGAGTCCGGAGGTGAGTTACTCTCCGCAGGATTCCCAGTGGACAGGCTTTGGGGGGAGTCAGGAGGTGAGTTACTCTCTGCAGGATTCCCAGTGGACAGGCTTTGGGGGGAGTCCGGAGGTGAGTTACTCTCCGCAGGATTCCCAGTGGACAGGCTTTGTGGGGGGAGTCAGGAGGTGAGTTACTCTCTGCAGGATTCCCAGTCTCTGACCTGCTCTGGTAGCCACAGTATTAATATGGCTGGCTCCAGTTCAATCTCTGCTCCCTCTCTTCCCCCATTCTCCCCGTCTCTGTAACTGTGTGAAGGCAGTGTGTCCCAGTGGTGAGTGGTGAGCACAAACTCTTCACCAGCATGCTGACTGACTGCCCACTTTGTGCTCGGAATGCGAGCTATTTACTTGGGCAAGGGTTTCAAATTAACCCCGTCACAGAGTTGTTCAAAGAGCTAATTGTGCCGGGGAGGTGTCTGCCGTCTTGCGGAATACCGAATGTTGTTGGATCGTGCAGTATTTTCACCGCCTTTTCCCAGCTGGCTTTGTGTGCCTTTTGGCCTCTGTTTTATTTGTGGCGACGTGCCATCACTTTTCTTTCAAATGAATCCTTCCCTCTGACACTGCTGGGCTGTGGAGGTGATTTCTGATCGGAATGCCTCCTGGATGTAGAGAGAGAGAGAGAGACCCTCGGGGAAATTGCAGAGCTCTCTGTGGTGAGTTTTCCACTTGTTAGGTTGGCCAGTGAAGCTTCGAGATTGCAGAGTGAGGCGGTGTCGCCAGGGTAGAGACCGGGATGGAAGTTGGTGGGGGGAAGTGTGTGGGGGAGCGCGCGTGCGTAAGTGGGGGGGTGCGCAGATTGAGAGTTGGCATGTAACACACAGGAACTCTCTGTCCTGATCTCCACAGGGTGCGGTGACCTGAGCCCGTTTATAACTCCTGGCCATGTTGCTGGGTGCGATACATTCCTGTACGTTTTTTAAAAAAAGTTTAAAGTTTATTAGTCACAAGTAATGTCACACTGCAATGAAGTTCTGTGAAATTCCCCTAGTCGCCACACTCCGGTGCCTGTTCGGGTAACAAACCAAAGTAGAACGTACAGGGTAAATGGTAGGACTCTGAAGAGTGCAGTTGAACAGAGGGATCTGGGAATACAGGTACAGAATTCCCTAAAAGTGACGTCACAGGTGGATAGGGTCGTAAAGAGTGCCTTTGGGGGTACATTGGCCTTTATAAATCGGAGTATCGAGTATAAAAGTTGGAGTGTTATGGTAAGGTTATATAAGGCATTGGTGAGGCCGAATTTGGAGTATTGTGTACAGTTTTGGTCACCTAGTTACAGGAAGGATGTAAATAAGGTTGAAAGAGTGCAGAGAAGGTTCACAAGGATGTTGCCGGGACTACGGAACGTAGAAGATTGAGGGGAGATTTGATAGAGGTGTATAAGATTTTATACACCTCTATCAAATACACCGGGGCGGCACGGTAGCACAGTGGTTAGCACTGCTGCTTCACAGCTCCAGGGTCCCGGGTTCGATTCCCGGCTCGGGTCACTGTCTGTGTGGAGTTTGCACATTCTCCTCGTGTCTGCGTGGGTTTCCTCCGGGTGCTCCGGTTTCCTCCCACAGTCCAAAGATGTGCGGGTTAGGTTGATTGGCCAGGTTAAAAATTGCCCCTTAGAGTCCTGAGATGCGTAGGTTAGTGGGATTAGTGGGTAAATATGTGGGGGTAGGGCCTGGGTGGGATTGTGGTCGGTGCAGACTCGATGGGCCGAATGGCCTCCTTCTGCACTGTAGGGTTTCTATGATTTCTATGAATTCTATGATTTTGATGGGATTAGATAGAGTGAATGCAAGCAGGCTTTTTCCGCTGAGGCTGGGGGAGAAAAAGACCAGAGGGCATGGGTTAAGGGTGAAAGGAGAAAAGTTTAAAGGGAATATTAGGGGGGGCTTCTTCACGCAGAGAGTGGTGGGAGTGTGGAATGAGCTGCCGGATAAAGTGGTAAATGCGGGGTCACTTTTAACATTTAAGAAAAACTTGGACGGGTTGATGGATGAGAGGGGTGTGGAGGGATATGGTCCAAGTGCAGGTCAGTGGGACTAGGCATAAAATGGTTCGGCACAGACAAGAAGGGCCAAAAGGCCTGTTTCTGAGCTGTAATTTTCTATGGTTCTAACACTGAGGGAGAATTTAGCACCCTAACCAGCACGTCTTTCAGACTGTGGGAGGAACCCGGAGGAAACCCACGCAGACACGGGGAGAACGTGCAGACTCCGCACAGACAGTGACCCAAGCCGGGAATCGAACCCAACTCCCTGGCACTGAGAGGCAGCGGTGCTAACCCACTGTGCCGCCCCTTTTTTTGTGTGTCAACTGGCAGCACCCTCCCTCAGTTTGGCCCCCCACTGAACTGCAAAAGCCAGGCCGGTGCTCCCACCATGAGCCTGCACCACGAGGCCGGCACGCTGTCCCTTTGTGAGACTTTAAAGCAAATAGTCCAGAGACGCTCGGCTGCCTCAGATAAGCGAGGGCTCGACTGTGCCTCTACAAACGGACAAGTCGCCATCGTTGGATTGTGCTGTGCACGGAATTGGCCACCGCAGGGGGGGAGCAATGGGCTGTGGTGACCAGGAGAGTTTGTCGGCAGCTCAGTGGTTAAGTACAGCGGTGACGTGGAACCCAGTGAGCCAGGAACACTCTCATCCTGCTTCTGTGCTGACCTAATGAACCGTGAGCTGTACGGACAGTCTGTCTACGTGTCGCTGGGTTACGAGAGGCCCCCCCCCCCCCCGGGTCTGTCTGCCCATGTGGGGTGTGTGAGTGTGGCTGTGCTTCTCGGTTTGAGACACGGTCACGTTTGGTGTCCCTCGGGTAGGTTGGATGGAGCCAGTTGCGGTTGGCAGTAGCCCGTGATTGCAGGAATGTCTGAGGGAAGGATTTAGACAGTGCCAGCCACAGCCCCAGGATCTCCCGAAGCACCTCTGCAGCCAGCCAGCCACCACACTGTCAAGAGTGTTGCCTCTGGAGTGTCGGAAATGCAGCAGCCAGTTGGTGCACAGCAAGCTCACCACAGACAAGCAGCGCGACAGATAAACGGCCGCAGAATCTAGTGAAGGGGTAAATATTGGGCACCGGGGAGAACTCCCCACTCCTCCTCTCCCCAGTGTAGCTGAGAGGGCAGGCGGGTCCTCGTTTAGTGCCTCATTCAAAAGATGGGCACCTCCAACCCTGCAGCAGTTCCTCAGCATTGCAGGACTCGAACCCTGCGACCCACTCAGTCACACCCCGGAGAGATACGTCCACTCTGGCACCCGCATCCCTGAAAGATTAAGGGACAAACATGAGGTTGCCGAGCTGTTTACAGACTTGGTACCGGACAGAAACCTTACTGGACACTTAATAAGAAATGCAATTACTTCTTGCAAGCTGCAAGGTACTCCTATATCAGCTATTTCATAGACACTAGAAGCAGGAGGAGGCCATTCAGCCCTTCCAGCCTGCTCCGCCTTTCATTTTGATCATGGCTGATCATCGAATTCAATATCCTGATCCCCCCCCCCCCCCCCCCCCCCTCCATATCCCTCGATCCCTTCAGCCCCAAGAGCGATATCTAATTCCTTCCTGATATCACACAACGTTTTGGCCTCAACTACTTTCTGTGGGAGTGAATTCCACCGCTCTCTGGGTGAAGAAATTTCATAGAATCATAGAAACCCTACAGTGCAGAAGGAGGCCATTCGGCCCATCGAGTCTGCACCGACCACAATCCCACCCAGGCCCTACCCCCACATATTTACCCGCTAATCCCTCCAACCTACGCATCCCAGGACTCTAAGGGGCAATTTATAACCTGGCCAATCAACCTAACCTGCACATCTTTGGACTTTCTCCTCACCTCAGTCCTAAAAGGTTTACCCCCTTATCCTCAAACTATGACCCCCTAGTTCTGGACTCCCCCACCATTGGGAACATTCTTTCTGAATCTTACCCTGTCTAACCCTGTTAAAATTCTATAAGTTTCTACAAGATCCCCTCTCATTCTTCTAGACTCTTGTGAATACAATCCTAACCGACTTAGTCTCTCCTCATATGGCAGTCCCTGCCATCCCAGGAATCAGCCTTGATGGGTCGAATGGCCTCCTTTTACACTGTCGGGATTCTACGATTCTTCTAAACTCCAGTGAATATAATCCTAGCTGACTCAATCTCTCCTCATATGACAGACCCGCCATCCCAGGAATCAGCCTGGTAAACCTTCGCTGCACTCCCTCTATAACAAGGACATCCTTCCTCAGATAAGGAGACCAAAACTGCACCGAATACTCTAGATGTGGCCTCAATAAGGCCCTGTATAATTGCACTTCATCAATAGTCTCTGCTGTGTAAATAGGGGGCTGAGTCGGATTCTAGACCTGTTGGGATTTATCAACTCTTGACAAAGGATCATAGAAACCCTACAGTGCAGAAAGAGGCCATTCGGCCCATCGAGTCTGCACCGACCACAATCCCACCCAGGCCCTACCCCCACATCCCCACATATTTACCCGTTAATCCCTCTAACCCATGCATCTCAGGACACTAAGGGGCAATTTTAGCATGGCCAATCCACCTAACCCGCACATCTTTGGACTGTGGGAGGAAATGGAGCTGTTTAACATCTTACGGTACAGGAGTGGGCCATTTCGCCCCTCGAGCCACTCCGCCATTCTACAACACCACCACTGATCTGTGGCCTAACTCCACATACCTGCCCTCGGCCCATATCCCATGATAACCCTGCGCAGTAGAAATCTGTCTCAGACTGAAACCTAACAACGGAACCAGCATCCACCGCCATTTGAGGAAGAGAGTTCCAAACCATCCCCCTCACTCTCTGCGTGTAGAAGTGTTTCTAACATCTCTCCTGAATGGCTTGGCCCTAATTTTTAAGTTATGGCCCCTGGTTCCAGAGCCTTCAACGAGTGGGAACAGTTTCTCCTCACCCACCCTGTCCTTCCCTGTAAATAGACCTCTATCGGATCACCCTTCAACCTTCTGGATTCGAGACAATAAAGGCCTAATTTGTCTAATCTCTCCTCATAACTAACAGCGCGACTATCTCACCCATAGCGCTTCGAGCCTGCAAGGCAGAAGGTTTTCAGCGGATCACAACAATGTCCGTGTCTCTGTCTCTGACTTGATTTGGGTGCCCGCAGCAACTCCTGAGTTACTTTGATTTTGATTGTTGTCATGTGTATTAGTCTCCATATACGCCGCATTATAGGAAGGATGTGAACGCACTGGAGGGGGTGCAGAGGAGATTCACCAGGATGCTGCCTGGGATGGAACATTTAAGTTATGAAGAGAGATTGGATAGTCTTGGGTTGTTTTCTCTGGAGCAGAAAAGACTGAGGGGGCGACCTGATCGAGGTGTTCAAGATTATGAGGGGCACGGACAGGGTGGATAGGGAGCAGCTGTTCCCCTGAGTTGGAGGGTCAGTCACAAGGGGACACAAGTTAAAAGTGAGGGGGCGGGAGGTTTAGGGGGGATTTGAGGAAAGGCTTTTTTACCCAGAGGGTGGTGAGGGTCTGGAATGCGCTGCCTGGGAGGGTGGTGGGAGCGGGATGCCTTACATCCTTTAAAAAGTACCTGGATGGGCACTTGGCACATCGTAACATTCAGGGCTATGGTGCCCAGTGCTGGCAAGTGGGATTAGGTGGGCAGGTCAGGGCATTTCATGTGTCAGTGCAGACTCGATGGGCTGAAGGGCCTCTTTTGCACTGTAGTATTCTGTGATACACAGTGAAAAGTATTGTTTCTTGCGCGCTATACAGACAAAACATACCGTTCATAGAGAAGGAAATGAGAGAGTGCAGAATGTAGTGTTACAGTCACAGCTAGGGTGTAGAGAAAGATCAACTTAATGTGAGATAGGTCCATTCAAAAGTTTGACAGCAGCAGGGAAGAAGCTGTTCTTGAGTCGGTTGGTATGCGACCTCAGACTTCTGTATCTTTTTCCCAATGGAAGAAGGTGGAAGAGAGGATGTCCGGGGTGCGTGGGGGTCCTTGATTATGCTGGCTGCTTTTCCCGAGGCAGCGGGAAGTGTAGACGGAGTCAGTGGATGGGAGGCTGGTTTGCGTGATGGATTGGGCTACATTCACGACCCTTTGTAGTTTCTTGTGGTCTTGGTCAGAGCAGGAGCCATACCAAGCTGTGATACAACAGAAAGAATGCTTTCTACGGTGTATCTTTAAAAGTTGGTGAGAGTTGTAGCTGACATGCCAAATTTCCTTAGTCTTCTGAGAAAGTAGAGGCGTTGGTGGGGCTTTCTTAACTATAGTGTTGGCATGGGGGATAGGACAGGTTGTTGGTGATCTGGACACCTAAAAGCTTGAAGCTCTCGACCCTTTCTACTTCATCCCCATTGATGTAGACAGGGGCATGTTCTCCTTTACACTTCCTGAAGTCGATGACAATCTCCTTCATTTTGTTGACATTGAGGGAGAGATTATTGTTGCCGCACCAGTTCACCAGATTCTCTATCTCATTCCTGTACTCTGTCTCGTCATTGTTTGAGATCCAACCCACTACGATGGTGTCATCAGCAAACCTGAAAATCGAGTTGGAGGGGAATTTTGCCGCACAGTCATAGGTGTGTAAGGAGTATAGTAGGGGGCTGAGAACACAGCCATGTGGAACACCGGTGTTGAGGATAATCGTGGAGAAGGTGTTGTTGCCGATCCTTATTGATTGTGGTCTGAGAGTTAGGAAGTTCAGGATTCAGTCGCAGAGGGAGGTGCCGAGGCCCAGGCCACGGAGTTTGGAGATGACTTTCGTGGGAATAATGGTGTTGAAGGCTGAGCTGTAGTCAATAAATAGGAGACTGACGTAGGTGTCCTTGTTATCTCGGTGTTCCAGGGTTGAGTGCAGGGCCAGGGAGATGGTGTCTGCTCTGGACCTGTTGCGATGGTAGGTGAACTGTGGTGGATCCAGGCAATTTTAAAAATTCATTCCTGGGACATGAGCGTCTCTGGCTGGCCAGCATTTATTGCCCATCCCTAGTTGCCCCTTGAGAAGGTGGTGATGAACTGCCATCTTGAATCGCTGCAGTCCATGTTCTGTGGGTTGACCCACAATGCTGTTAGGGAGGGAATTCCAGGATTTTAACCCAGTGACAGTGAAGGAACGGCGATATATTTCCAAGTCAGGACGGTGAGTGGCTTGGAGGGGAGCCTGCAGGTGGTGGTGTTCCCATGTATCTGCTGCCTTTGTCCTTCCAGATGGAAGAGTACTGGAAGGTGCTGTCTAAGGACCTTGGTTGAATCCAGGAGGTCGGAATTGATTCGTGCCATGACTAACCTTTCGAAGCACTTCATAATGATGGATGTCAGAGCCACCGGCCGATAGCCGTTAAGGCACGCTGCTTGGCTTTGCTTTGGTACCGGGATGATGGTCGTCTTCTTGAAGCAGATAAGAACATAAGAAATAGGAGCAGGAGTAGGCCATCTAGCCCCTCGAGCCTGCCCCGCCATTCAATAAGATCATGGCTGATCTGAAGTGGATCAGTTCCACTTACCCGCCTGATCCCTATAACCCCTAATTCCCTTACCGATCAGGAATCCATCTATCCGTGATTTAAACGTTCAACGAGGTAGCCTCCACCACTTCAGTGGGCAGAGAATTCCAGAGATTCACCACCCTGTGAGAGAAGAAGTTCCTCCTCAACTCTGTCCTAAACTGACCCCCCTTTATTTTGAGGCTGTGCCCTCTAGTTCTAGTTTCCTTTCTAAGTGGAAAGAATCTCTCCACCTCTACCCTATCCAGCCCCTTCATTATCTTATAGGTCTCTATAAGATCCCCCCCTCAGCCTTCTAAATTCCAACGAGTACAAACCCAATCTGCTCAGTCTCTCCTCATAATCAACACCCCTCATCTCTGGTATCAACCTGGTGAACCTTCTCTGCACTCCCTCCAAGGCCAATATATCTTTCCGCAAATAAGGGGACCAATACTGCACACAGTATTCCAGCTGCGGCCTCACCAATGCCCTGTGCAGATGCAGCAAGACATCTGTTTTTATATTCTATCCCCCTTGCAATATAGGCCAACATCCCATTTGCCTTCTTGATCACCTGTTGCACCTGCAGACTGGGTTTTTGCGTCTCATGCACAAGGACCCCCAGATAGGGACCTCAGATTGTTGGAGGGATCTCTGCAACCTCACTCTTTTTGTGGCAGAATTGGAGAGGGCCACTCGATAGTAAAATGCTCCTGCCTGATTAACCAGACTTAACACAAACAGAAAGTCTGTGGGGAGAGTTGGCCCACAAGTGGCAGGGGCGAAACAAAAGCTGAAGAGATGGGATTTAACGAAAGAAGTGGAAGGGTTTTGGGAGAGAATTCCAAAGCATGGAGTGTGGACGCAGGGCCACCAGCCGTGGACGGAACAAAAACTTGTTTTCCCTGTGCTAAAATATCCTGAGGTGGCTTTACCAGAGAGTGCTCGAACAAAATTTGACTCCCAGCTTCCATAAGATAGTCGGGCAGGTGAAGCGGGGGGGTTGCCAATTTCCTCCCACAGTCCAAAGATGTGCAGGTTAGGTGGATTGGCCATGCTGAATTGCCCCTTAATGTCCAAAGATGTGCAGGTTAGGTGGATTGGCCATGCTAAATTGTCCCTTAGCGTCCAAAGATGTGCGGGTTAGGGGGATTAGCCATGCTAAATTAAAGTTTGTTTATTAGTCACAAGTTGGCTTACATTAAACTGCAATGAAGTTACTGTGAAATTCCCCTAGTCGTGACACTCCGGCGCCTGTTTGGATCAATGCACCCTAACCAGCACGTCTTTCAGACAGTGGGAGGAAAACCGGAGCACCCGGAGGAAACCCACACAGACACGGGGAAAACTCCACACAGACACTGTCCCGAGCCGGGAATTAAACCCGGGTCCCTGGCGCTGTGAGGCAGCAGTGCTAACCCACTGTGCCATCTTAGTGTCCAAAGATGTGCAGGTTAGGGTGGATTGGCCATGCTAAATGCACGGGGGGTTTAATGGGGATGGGCCTGGGTAAGATGCTCTGTCTGAAAGCTGGTGCAGACTCGATGGGCTGAATGGTCTATTTCTGCACTATAATGAGGTTCCTGTTAGTTAAATGGCGGAGGGAATAGTATGTATGGAATGAATATACAAATCAGGAGCGGGTGTAGGCCATTCAGCCCCTTGAGTCTGCTCCGCGTAGCTCAGAGTAGTGAATCTGTGGGGCTCATTACTGAGGAAGGCTGTGGAGACTGGGTCAATTCAGTCTGTTCAAGACTGAGATAGAATGATTTTTAGTGGGAGAAAGACTTTGGAAGGGGGGGAGGGCGAAGTTAGCAAGACGTTTTTGTTAGCTGGAGTAACTCGGAGCTCTGGTCGTGTCGGAGGGTGAATGAGAGAATTGAAAGAGCTGGCGGCGATGGGGAGAGGGGCTGGGTGGGGGGCAAGAGCGTAGCGACATGGTCCTGCGGTAAAGCATCAACGGGCGCCGACGATTGGGCCGATTGAGTGTCAGGGAATGATGGGACAGTGTGTAGGACAGGAGCGAGGCAGCAGGGCTT
>NW_027594755.1:0-13146 GCF_964213995.1 Mustelus asterias | reverse complement strand
ATGCTGTCTTTTTTTCCCCACAAAATGAAGTCTCGACTGCACATTGAATGAGTTAAATTTTAGTAATGAAGGAAGGAGTTTAAGCTTAAGTGCTCATCAAAAAGAACATTTGAAGAATTTGAGAGTGTTTGAAGAATCTTGCCTAAAGGAAAGCCAGGTTAATGGAGCTAAATTTTCCTTTATCAGGGAAGAGGATTGAGAAAAGCATGATCCAGATGTAATCTGGTTATTCAACAGGCAACATGAGATCAAAATCACTCAGCATTAAGAGATTAGAGGAATTTGCTTCTTTAGCAGAGAAGTGGATGCAGGCTAGATACATAAGCCGGAATTTTACCGGAATCAGGCTGGGCAAGACTCGCAGAATGGCATTCTCCGTTGGCCTTGGGCGGGATCTTACGAGCCTCGGGCAAGCGTGCCAGTAAAATTCCGGCTATAGAGTAATAGGCCAGAATGTTGGGGGCCGTTCATGCTGATGGGATTTTCCCATCCTGCCGCAGTGAACGGAGACTTGGCTGGGCACCAGATTCTCAGACTTCACTGCAGCGGGAGTGTGGCGTGAATGGATGGTAAGATCGCACCCATAGAGTCGTACAAAGGTTCTTCGGCCCATCGGACCCCGCATCGACAATAACTACCACTGAAGTCACACTAAACCCATTTTCCTGCACTTGTCCCATACCCTTGAATGTTTCAAGTGCTCATCCAAACACTCGTTAAAGGTGGTAAGGTTTCCGTCCTCCAGCACCTACTCGGGCAGTGCATTCCAGATTCCCACCACACCGAGTGGAAAATAATTTTCTCAAATCCCCTCTGAATCTTCTGCCCCTTAACCTAAAACTATACCCCCTCGTGATTGACCCCTCAACCAAAGGGAGCAGCTGCTCCCTATTCACCCTGTCCATGCCCCTCATCATCTTATACATCTCAATCATGTCCCCCCTCAGCCGCCTCGGCTCGAAAGAAAGCAACCCAAGCCTCTCCTTATAGTTCAAATGCTCCATCCCAGGCAACATCCTGGTGAACCTCCTCTGTACCCCCTCTAGTGCACATCTGCTCGTGGATAGGTGTAATAAGTCCTCGGAGGCAGAAGTCCCTTCACCAAAATCCTTTATTTACAAGGCTGACAATAGCAATCGGAGTGCTTTCTGTTAGCAGCCTACACTAGGAGTCCCAGAGGAGCTGACACTCCTGGTTCAGTACAAAGCAAGAGGCTCCCTGACTGACTCATCAATTAGGCCCTTAATCAGGGAGTTCATATTCTAACCGGCCCACCTGATTAAAGTCATTAGAATAGGTTAAAGGCTACAGGAATATTAATAGCATGGACAATTATTATGTACACTGGTTGCTATACTATGAAACCATGGAATTTGATTTGATTTATTATTGTCACAAGTATTAACATACAGTGAAAAGTATTGTTTCTTGCGCGCTATACAGACAAAACATTACCGTTCATAGAGAAGGAAAGGAGAGGGTGCGGAATGTAGTGTTCTTAGGGTATGGAGAAAGATCAACTTAATACAAGGTAATTCCATTCAAAAGTCTGACAGCAGCAGGGAAGGTCCAGGGTCCTAAGGATCGCCAAATCTGTAAGAAATTGAATTAAAGCATTATTAGAGAGTTTAAAAGAGAGGGAAGTTTTAGAAGCACAGAAAGAGAGTGAAAGATAGAATTAAAGGTATGCTGGGCACAGCTTGCAAGAAGTTGCCATGCTCCGGCGCCATCTTGGATACCATGAGCTGCTTTGGTTCAGCTGACATGAGATTGAATTTATCCTCGAAGTCCATTTGTGTGTCAGGGTGACACTTTGGGGATTATTCCCCTTGGCAGGTTTGCTTTGTGGTTTCCTGAAAGGAGATGCAAACCGAGGGGAAAGCAGATTAGGAGAAGACCAGACAGTTTGACCCAACTCTTTCCCACGGTTGCAGTGTAACTTCTGGGGGACTTTCACAGTGACTTCATTGCAGCGTTAATGTAAGCCTACTTGTGACTAATAAATAAATTTTTATTTTAATTTCTGCATGCCTTTATGCCCTTCCATCCTGCTCCCCCTACTCTTCAACCACATTCCCCTGGGAGAGGTGGAAAATCCATAGACTAGCTTGGAGGGAAGAGTCTGGGGAAATTCATCTCCCTTTCCTGATGGTTGCCAAATAACTTAATAGAATCATAGTCCTACAGTGCAGAAGGAGGCCATTTGGCTCATCGTGCCTGCACTGACAACAATCCCACCCAGGCCCTATTCCCATAACCCCACATATCTGCCCTGTTAATCCCTCTGACACTAGGGGTCAATTTAGCACGGCCAATCAACCTAACCTGCACATCTTTGGACTGTGGGCGGAAACCGGAGCACCCGGAGGAAACCCACAGGGAGAATGTGCAAACTCCACACAGACAGTGACCCAAGCCGGGAATCGAACCCGGGTCCCTGGCGCCGTGAGGCAGCAGTGCTAACCACTGTGCCATCGTGCCGCCCAGGTTTCTTGAGTTTTTCCGTTGCCCTGTGTAGTAGCTAGCCCCTTTTAAGGAGCATGCATCGGAAGGGTCATGTGACTCCCGATCACCCAATGGGGGAAGGAGCGCGGAGATCTGGGGGCAGAGTGTGGACTTTTGCAGCCAGATTGACCCTCGAACAGCGAGTGATCACATTGATTATAGCACTCTGTATAGAGTTAGAAGCAGCTCAGTGGTGGTCACCAATTATTGCATTTATTGCACCCTCAGAACACTGCTGTAAGCTGTTATTGGAAATGCCATTCCTGTTTATTTACAGATATATATGTACATCTTGGTGCCTTACACGAGGTTTGACCTCGTGCTTCCCCCGAGATCTCAGTTGCTTAATCATGTGTGGCTGTAACACAGGGACCTCAGTTACATCAGTATCAGGGGCCCCTGATAACCCTTTACACTACAATATCCCCTTCTGAACTTTGATCTTGTGTGCAAGGATCGCAGCTCTGCAGTTCTGTGATGAGGATAAGGTTGAGTTACTCAATATTATGTTTATTGGGACACCTAATTGCTGTATTGATATGAGGGGACGTGCCCATCTGGTTCACTAATGTCCTTTTGGGGAAGGACAGGGTGGATAGTCAGAGGTTTTTCCCCAGGGTGGAAATGTCTATTACAAGGGGGCACAGGTTCAAGGTGAGAGGGGGAAAGTTGAAGGGGGATGTGAGGGGGAAGTTTTTCACGCAGAGTGATGGGTGCCTGGAATGCACTGCCAGAGGTGGTGGTGGAAGCAGGAATGTTAACATCATTTTAGAGGCATCTGGATGGGTGCATGAATAGGGAGGGGACAGAGGGATATGGACCGGGTAAGGGGAGAAGGTTTTTTTTTAGTTTAGTTAGGGCATCATGATCAGCACGGGCTTGGAGGGCCGAAGGGCCTGTTCCTGTGCTGTACTTTTCTTTGTTCTTTGCTGTAGCCCTGGAGACACAGACAATGTGGTTGACTCTTAAATGCCCTCTGACCTTAGTAACGTCTTTTAGTTGCGTTTCCTCTGGTAATTGGCATGGGCTGGTGGTGGGCGGAAGGAAAGATGCGCAGCAAAGGGGTCAGACCAGGGAGATTCCCAAGCAGTTGGCAGGTCGGAAAGGCCCCTCAGTGGGAATTGGGAAATAGGGTCGGAGTAGGGGGGCAATGAATGCCGGTAATGAAGCTGCAGGGTGGAGGCAAGAGAGGTCTCTGATGGGATCTGGGAGGAGGGAAGAGGTTACAGGGCCTGTATCACCTGATCTGTCAGCTGTTTGCACATGTATTCCTCCTACAAGACCATAAGATATAGGAGCAGAAAGAGGTCATTCGGCCCATCAATCTGTTCTGTCATTCAATCGTGGTTGATATGTTTCTCAACCCCATCCTTTTTTTAAAAGTAAAGTTTATTTATTAGTCACAAGTAAGGCTTACATTAACACCGTAATGAAGTTACTGTGAAAATCCCCTAGTCGCCAGACACCAGTGCCTGTTCGGGTCAATGCACCTAACCAGCATGTCTCCTGGACTGTGGGAGGAAACCGGAGCACCCGGAGGAAACACACACAGACACGGGGAGAACGTGCAAACTCCAGAAAGACAGTGACCCAAATCCGGAATCGACCCCAAGCCCCTGGCGCTGTGGGGCAGCAGTGCTGACCTCTGTGCCACCCCAGGGCACGGCCTTTTCCCCATAACCTTTGATCCCCTTATTAATCAAGAACTTATCTATCTCTGTCTTAAAGACACTCAATGACCTGGCTTCCTCTGTGCCAATGGATTGCACACATTCACCACCCTCTGGCCAAAGAAATCCCTCCTCGGTTCTAAAGGGTCATCCCTTTAGTCTCAGGCTGTGCCCTTGAATCCTAGTCTGTTCGACTAATGGAAACATCTTCGTCACATCCACTCTATCCGGGCCTTTCAGTTTTCTCGAAGTTTCAATTACACCCCCCCTTTATCCTTCCAGACTCCATCGAGTACTGACCTAGATTCCTCATGCATCACATTTAACCCTTTCACCTCCTCCCTCACTCACCAGCCTGATTGGTCCTCTCCTGGCTGATGTCAGTTTCTGCCTCCTCATTGGCTGCCTGAACTGCTGAACGTTTGCCAAAACTTTCTCTTTAAATTTGTGGTTTTCATGCGTTGCTTACGCCGATAGTTCACCTGACTCCCAAGCATTGCTATAAAATGGCTGTCACGGTGGCACAACGGTTAGCACTGCTGCCTCACAGCACCAGGGTCCCAAGTTTGACTCCCGGCTTGGGTCACCGTCTGCGCAGAGTCTGCACGTTCTCCCCGTGTCTGCATGGATTTCCTCCGGGTGTTCCGGTTTCCTCCCACAGTCCGAAAGACGTGCTGGTTAGGTGCATTGGCCATGCTAAATTCTCCTTCAGTACCTGACTGTGGCGACTAGGGGATTTTCACAGTAACTTCATTGCAGTGTTAATGTAAGCCTACTTGTGACACTAATAAATGAGCACAAACCCACACCAGCATTGACTCGTGTCAGCTACGACTCTCACCAACCTTTACAGATGCACCATAGAAAGCACTCTTTCGGGTTGTATCACGGCTTGGTATGGCTCCTGCTCTGCCCAAGACCACAAGAAACTACAAAAGGTCGTGAATGTAGCCCAATCCATCACGCAAACCAGCCTCCGATCCATTGACCACGCCTACACTTCCCACTGCCTCGGCAAAGCAGCCAGCATAATTAAGGACCCCACGCACCCCGGACATTCTCTCTCCCACCTTCTTCTGTCGGGAAAAAGATACAAAAGCCTGGAGTCACGTACCAACCGACTCAAGAATAGCTTCTTCCCTGCTGCTGTCAGACTTTTGAATGGACCTACCTTGCATTAAGTTGATTTTTCTCTACACCCTAGCTATGACTGTAACACTACATTCTGCACTCTCTCCTTTCCTTCTCTATGAATGGTATGCTTTGTCTGTATAGCGCGCAAGAAACAATACTTTTCACTGTATACTAATACATGTGACAATAAATCAAATCAGCAGGAGGAAACTTCCTAAACTCCTCCACATACAGAGGAAACCTTCTGCTGGTATGGCTAATGTCGGACTAAAGCGTGCCTCAGTGTAGGAGTTGACACTTTTGGCCAAGGGCTGTTAAGTGATCCGATGTGTGGAGCCACGAATAGCAAAGGCATCATCTTGCCCACTGTGTGCTCTGTATGAGGTGGGGTTGAACTGAGAGGCTGTTGGAGGCATCCACGTGTCTGACCAAATTACACACAGACCATTGAGACTGGAACTAACCCGAGGGAATCAGATGACACCGGGGGGAGCGCATGCAGCGGCCTGGTGTAGATGTTTGATCTGAATTGTCATCTTACTGGAATTGAGAGCTATCCTAGCTTTATATAACGTTACATTTCATAAACACTACAGCCCTGAAGGAGAGGAATCTCTGGAAGTTGCAGTCCCATCCACTTCCATTGCTGGACTCAAAAACATTCAATCAGTTAAGGAGCATATTACTGCGGTGCAGAGGGTAGACAACTTAGAGGGGTCATGTACTGAGTCGCTGTGGGTGGAACTCAGAAACAGGAAGGGTGCAGTCACTATGCTGGGGGTGTACTACAGACCACCCAACAGCCCACGGGAAGTGGAGGAAAGGATATGTCAGGAGATTCTGGATAGGTGCAGAAAACATAGGGTTGTTGTAGTGGGGGACTTTAATTTCCCTGGCACAGACTGGAAAGTGCTTAGAGCTGGGGGTCCAGACGGGGAGGAATTTGTAAAATGCGTACTGGAAGGTTCTTTGGAACAGTATGTAGATAGCCCGACTAGAGAGGGGGCTATACTGGACCTAGTTCTGGGAAATGAGCCCAGTCAGGTCGTCAAAGTTTCGGTAGGGGAACATGTGACAAATAGTGACCACAACTCTGTTAACTTTAGGATAGTAATGGACAAGGATGAGTGCTGTCCTACGGGCAGGGTGCTAAATTGGGGGAAGGCTAACTATAGCCGGATTAGGCAGGAATTGGTGGATGTTGATTGGAAGAGGATGTTCGAGGGTAAGTCCGCGTCTGGCATGTGGGAGTCTTTTAAGGAACTATTGATAAGGCTGCAGGATAGGCATGTGCCTGTAAAAAGGAAAGATAGGAAAGGTAGGATTCGAGAGCCGTGGATAACCAGAGAAATTGAGGATCTGATTAAAATGAAAAGGGAGGCGTACGTTAAGTCCAGGCAACAGAAAACAGATGGAGCTCTGGAGGAATACAGAGTAGGAAAGAACTCAAACGGGGAGTTAGAAGGGCAAAAAGAGGTCACGAGATGTTCTTGGCAGGCAGGATTAAGGAGAATCCTAAGGCATTCTATTCATACGTTAGGAACAAAAGAGTTGTCAGGGAGAAAATCGGACCTCTCAGGGACAAAGAAGGGGAATTATGCTTAGAACCCAAGGGAATAGGGGAGATCCTAAATGAATACTTTGCATCGGTAGTCACGAAGGAGAGGGGCGTGTTAACCAGGAGTGTCTCGGAGGGAGGTGTTGACCCGTTAGAGAAAATCTCCATTACAAGAGAGGAAGTGTTAGGTTTTTTAGGGAACTTAAAACTGACAAATCCCCAGGGCCTGATGGCATCTATCCTCGACTACTCAGGGAGACGAGAGATGAAATTGCTGGGCCTCTGACGGAAATCTTTGTCGCTTCTTTGGACACGGGTGAGGTCCCTGAGGATTGGAGGATAGCGAATGTGGTCCCGTTGTTTAAGAAGGGTAGCAGGGATAACCCAGGAAATTATAGGCCGGTGAGCTTGACGTCCATGGTAGGGAAGTTGTTGGAGAGGATTCTTAGAGACAGGATGTATGTGCATTTAGAACGGAACAATCTCATTAGTGACAGACAGCATGGTTTTGTAAGAGGGAGGTCGTGCCTTACAAATTTGGTGGAGTTTTTTGAGGAAGTGACAAAAACGGTCGATGAAGGAAGGGCCGTGGATGTCGTCCATATGGATTTCAGTAAGGCATTTGACAAAGTCCCACATGGCAGGTTGGTTAAGAAGATTAAGGCTCATGGGATACAAGGAGAAGTGGCTAGATGGGTGGAGAACTGGCTTGGCCATAGGAGACAGAGGGTAGTGGTCGAAGGGTCTTTTTCCGGCTGGAGGTCTGTGACCAGTGGTGTTCCGCAGGGCTCTGTACTGGGACCTCTGCTATTTGTGATATATATAAATGATTTGGAAGAAGGTGTAACTGGTGTAATCAGCAAGTTTGCGGATGACACGAAGATGGCTGGACTTGCGGATAGCGAAGAGCATTGTCGGGCAATACAGCAGGATATAGATAGGCTGGAAAATTGGGCGGAGAGGTGGCAGATGGAGTTTAATCCGGATAAATGCGAAGTGATGCATTTTGGAAGAAATAATGTAGGGAGGAGTTATACAATAAATGGCAGAGTCATCAGGAGTATAGAAGCACTGAGGGACCTAGGTGTGCAAGTCCACAAATCCTTGAAGGTGGCAACACAGGTGGAGAAGGTGGTGAAGAAGGCATATGGTATGCTTGCCTTTATAGGACGGGGTATAGAGTATAAAAGCTGGAGTCTGATGATGCAGCTGTATAGAACGCTGGTTAGGCCACATTTGGAGTACTGCGTCCAGTTCTGGTCGCCGCATTATCAGAAGGACGTGGAGGCGTTAGAGAGAGTGCAGAGAAGGTTTACCAGGATGTTGCCTGGTATGGAGGGTCTTAGCTATGAGGAGAGATTGGGTAAACTGGGGTTGTTCTCCCTGGAAAGACGGAGAATGAGGGGAGATCTAATCGAGGTGTACAGGATTATGAAGGGGATAGATAGGGTGAACAGTGGGAAGCTTTTTCCCAGATCAGAAGTGACGTTCACGAGGGCTCAAGGTGAGAGGGGCGAAGTATAACTCAGATATTAGAGGGATGTTTTTTACATAGAATGTGGTGGGGGCCTGGAATGCGCTGCCAAGTAGGGTGGTGGAGGCAGGCACGCTGACATCGTTTAAGACTTACCTGGATAGTCACATGAGCAGCCTGGGAATGGAGGGATACAAACGATTGGTCTAGTTGGACCAAGGAGCGGCACAGGCTTGGAGGGCCGAAGGGCCTGTTTCCTGTGCTGTACTGTTCTTTGTTCTTTGTTTGTGAACTTTTAAATTTGATTTCTGAAATGTTGACCATTCTGGTTGGCTCCAATCTAATATTTTTTATTAACCCGATGCCCATGTTGAAAAATCCTGCGGTTAGGGCATTCCCAACTTTTCATGGTTAATACCCAAAAGTAGGAATGAATTTCTTTCCATAATGATCTTCTTTCTACGTTGGCTGGTGCGGAGCTGGGTGGGTGGGTGGGAGATGGGGGTTGGGGGGAGCGCTGCTGGTACTGTCTTGTGGCAATGTTGGCTTGTGGGTACCCTGCAGTGGTCACTCTTTAGGTGTGATGATGTGGCGATGCTGGCGTTGGACTGGGGTAGGCACAGTAAGATGTCTCACAACTGCAGGTGAATGTCCAACAGGTTTATTTGGTAGCACGAGCTTTCGGAGTCCCGCTCCTTCATCAGGTCACTCTTTAGGTGTAAGCCTGGCCACCGGGTGGTCAGCACCGTGACCACGAGGGGGTAGAATGTCTCGACAGCCAGAAGGGCTGAGGTTATCCAGCTCGGCACAGTGGGGATTGATTCTGGTTAATTTGGATGAATTAGCCCCACAGCAACATGTGAGATGGCCAGCGGGGTTGGCACGGTCGGGTCAACCTCCATCGGCCTTGATTTCTAAATCCATGCGGGTGATTCTTTTTTTAAAAAAGCAAGATCCTTTCATGGATTTTATCTTTAGTTGCCTTTCAGTGGGGAGAACGGCTTTCAATCTCACTTTTAAAAATACCACGGGTCCCCTGTTATTTTCATTTGCAGCTAGTTTCAGTGGTGGGGGGGGTGGGATCGGTGGGCAAGATATTGAGAGCACACTCCGAAAGGCCAATGATTAATCGCGTTGGGTGATCTGTTAGTTTGTTTTAATCCTCCCACTTTTTATGAGTTCTTATAAAAATGTTTATGGATTTTATACAGGCAAATCTAAATCAGCTGTCTCCACATACTGGCTCCAGGCCTAGTTGTGCACTGCGATTGTGAGGAATGTTTCAATGCTCTTGGTGCCAGCGCGTTCCAGTATTTTCAGATCAAATTCCCCAAACCATTGATACATTGGGGAGATTTTGCTTTCTTTTGAAATGGCTCGAAATTGCAAATTGTGGTTGGTCATCCACCATGTGACCCATTGGCCCTGACTGCGCTCTCTCTCTCTCTTCCTTTCTCGCTCTCTCTCTCTTCCTTTCTCGCTCTCTCTCTTCCTTTCTCGCTCTCTCTTCCTTTCTCGCTCTCTCTTCCTTTCTCGCTCTCTCTCTCTTCCTTTCTCGCTCTCTCTCTCTTCCTTTCTCGCTCTCTCTCTCTCTTCCTTTCTCGCTCTCTCTCTCTTCCTTTCTCGCTCTCTCTCTCTTCCTTTCTCGCTCTCTCTCTCTTCCTTTCTCGCTCTCTCTCTCTTCCTTTCTCGCTCTCTCTCTCTTCCTTTCTCGCTCTCTCTCTCTTCCTTTCTCGCTCTCTCTCTCTTCCTTTCTCGCTCTCTCTCTCTTCCTTTCTCGCTCTCTCTTCCTTTCTCGCTCTCTCTCTCTTCCTTTCTCGCTCTCTCTCTCTTCCTTTCTCGCTCTCTCTTCCTTTCTCGCTCTCTCTTCCTTTCTCGCTCTCTCTTCCTTTCTCGCTCTCTCTTCCTTTCTCGCTCTCTCTCTCTTCCTTTCTCGCTCTCTCTCTCTTCCTTTCTCGCTCTCTCTCTCTTCCTTTCTCGCTCTCTCTCTCTTTCTTTCTCGCTCTCTCTCTCTTCCTTTCTCTCTCTCTCTTCCTTTCTCGCTCTCTCTCTCTTCCTTTCTCGCTCTCTCTCTCTTCCTTTCTCGCTCGCTCTCTCTTCCTTTCTCGCTCGCTCTCTCTTCCTTTCTCGCTCGCTCTCTCTTCCTTTCTCGCTCTCTCTCTTCCTTTCTCGCTCTCTCTCTTCCTTTCTCGCTCTCTCTTCCTTTCTCGCTCTCTCTTCCTTTCTCGCTCTCTCTCTCTTCCTTTCTCGCTCGCTCTCTCTTCCTTTCTCGCTCGCTCTCTCTTCCTTTCTCGCTCGCTCTCTCTTCCTTTCTCGCTCGCTCTCTCTTCCTTTCTCGCTCGCTCTCTCTTCCTTTCTCGCTCGCTCTCTCTTCCTTTCTCGCTCGCTCTCTCTTCCTTTCTCGCTCGCTCTCTCTTCCTTTCTCGCTCGCTCTCTCTTCCTTTCTCGCTCGCTCTCTCTTCCTTTCTCGCTCGCTCTCTCTTCCTTTCTCGCTCGCTCTCTCTTCCTTTCTCGCTCTCTCTCTTCCTTTCTCGCTCTCTCTCTTCCTTTCTCGCTCTCTCTTCCTTTCTCGCTCGCTCTCTCTTCCTTTCTCGCTCGCTCTCTCTTCCTTTCTCGCTCGCTCTCTCTTCCTTTCTCGCTCGCTCTCTCTTCCTTTCTCGCTCGCTCTCTCTTCCTTTCTCGCTCGCTCTCTCTTCCTTTCTCGCTCGCTCTCTCTTCCTTTCTCGCTCGCTCTCTCTTCCTTTCTCGCTCGCTCTCTCTTCCTTTCTCGCTCGCTCTCTCTTCCTTTCTCGCTCGCTCTCTCTTCCTTTCTCGCTCGCTCTCTCTTCCTTTCTCGCTCGCTCTCTCTTCCTTTCTCGCTCGCTCTCTCTTCCTTTCTCGCTCGCTCTCTCTTCCTTTCTCGCTCGCTCTCTCTTCCTTTCTCGCTCGCTCTCTCTTCCTTTCTCGCTCGCTCTCTCTTCCTTTCTCGCTCGCTCTCTCTTCCTTTCTCGCTCGCTCTCTCTTCCTTTCTCGCTCGCTCTCTCTTCCTTTCTCGCTCGCTCTCTCTTCCTTTCTCGCTCGCTCTCTCTTCCTTTCTCGCTCGCTCTCTCTTCCTTTCTCGCTCGCTCTCTCTTCCTTTCTCGCTCGCTCTCTCTTCCTTTCTCGCTCGCTCTCTCTTCCTTTCTCGCTCGCTCTCTCTTCCTTTCTCGCTCGCTCTCTCTTCCTTTCTCGCTCGCTCTCTCTTCCTTTCTCGCTCTCTCTCTCTTCCTTTCTCGCTCGCTCTCTCTTCCTTTCTCGCTCGCTCTCTCTTCCTTTCTCGCTCGCTCTCTCTTCCTTTCTCGCTCTCTCTCTCTTCCTTTCTCGCTCTCTCTTCCTTTCTCGCTCTCTCTCTCTTCCTTTCTCGCTCTCTCTCTCTTCCTTTCTCGCTCTCTCTCTCTTCCTTTCTCGCTCGCTCTCTCTTCCTTTCTCGCTCGCTCTCTCTTCCTCTCTTCCTTTCTCGCTCGCTCTCTCTTCCTTTCTCGCTCGCTCGCTCAGTCTCTCCTATCATTGGCCAGTGCATCTTCTAGGATGCCTCCGTGATACAACCTCCCCCGGAGATTGGAGGTTCTGGTCCAGGGTTAAAGTTCCAGGTTGTTGACTGAAATGCCATCTCCTCTGAAACATCAACTCTATTTCTATCTCTCCAGACCTGCCGAGCGTTTCCAGTATTTTTTCTTTTTATTTCAGGCTTCCAGTACCTGCAATATTTTGCCTTTCTGCCAGTTATATTGTACTATCTTTCTTAATCACCTCCAAGTGAAGCACTTTCACACAACTCTGCATTGCTACATTTCTGCCCATTTCACCATCTAACCCTGAGGCCCATAATTCTTTGCATCACAATCTACCAGAGCGGCCCCAGTAAAGATCACCATCCCCAAGAAACCTCTACTGCTTCTTGTTCTCTTGCCATCGCTCAACGTCAACATCAAGCATGGCCCTTATTAATTAAACTGACCATCTCTACGCCACGTTTACCACTGATTTAGAATCCCTATAATGCAGAAAGAGGCCATTCAGCCCATCGAGTCTGCACCGACTCTCTGGCAGAGGAACCTACCTCGGCCCTTCCCTGTAACCCCATGTATTTATTCTAACCTACACATCCTGGGACACTACGGCAATGGCCTAGTGGTATTATCGCTAGAGTATTAATCTAAAAATTCAGCTAATGTTCTGGAGACCCAGGTTCGAATCTCACCACGACAGATGGTGGAATTTGAATTCAATCTACTGATGACCATGAAACCATTGTCGATTGCTGGAAAACCCCATCTGGTTCACTAATGTCCTTTAGGGAAGGAAATCTGCCGTCCTTACCTGGTCTGGCCTACTTGCGACTCCGGAGCCACCGCAATGTGGTTGACTCTCAACTGCCTCTGAATGACCGCAACTAAGGATGGGCAATAAATGCCGGCCAGCCAGCAATGCCCATGTCCCACGAATGAATTTTAAAAAGGGGCAATTTAGCATGGCCAATCCCCCTAACCTGCACATCTTTGGAGTGTGGAAGGAAACCGGAGCACCTGAAGGAAACCCACGCAGACACGTGGAGAACGTGCAAACTCCACACAGACAGTGACCCAAGTCTGGAATTGAACCCGGGTCCCTGGCACTGAGAGGCAGCAAAGCTGACCATAAGGTATAGGTTCTCAGTAGTTTGATTCAGAGACGCTTTAAATTGAACTTCAGATACCAAAAGCAGATGAATTGCACCAAGGGCATTATACAGCTCAGCAATCCCTCCAACACATTCTCAATTGTTTACACTGATCTCCTTTCCAAGC
>NW_027594754.1:0-13152 GCF_964213995.1 Mustelus asterias | reverse complement strand
ATTCTAACAGTTTTCTGAATAGTTCACAGTAACAAATACTTCACCTGGTGGGGTTTGGGGTAAACCCACACAGACATGGGGAGAATGTGCAAACTCCACACAGGCAGTGACCCAAGGCCGGAATTGAACCCGGGTCCCTGGCACTGTGAGGCAGCAGTGCTAACCACTGTGCCACCATGCCGCTCATAAAGAAGATCTGGGGAATGTATGGGCAGAAATCTTCAAAGGTGGCAGGGCAGGTTGGGAAAGTGGTCAAAAAGGCATGCCAAATCCCGTCCTTGATATATAGCAGTATACAGTGTGATGAACCATCAGGAAACAACTGAACTTGAGTATTGGGAGAGGAACCCAACATCAGAATCAATTATTCATCCCAACTCCCTCCCAGGTTTACTGTCCAATTAGAGATAGCAGGTGGATTCCCAGGACGGGAGCAGGAAATTGCGTCGCTATGAAATGGGCGCCCCGTGGGAAGAAAGCCGAGGACCAGATTGTCAGAGGAGCAGGAAGGCATAGAACATAGAACAGTACAGCACAGAACAGGCCCTTCGGCCCACGATGTTGTGCCGAGCTTTATCTGAAACCAAGATCAAGCTATCCCACTCCCTATCATCCTGGTGTGCTCCATGTGCCTATCCAATAACTGCTTAAATGTTCCTAAAGTGTCCGACTCCACTATCACTGCAGGCAGTCCATTCCACACCCCAACCACTCTCTGTGTAAAGAACCTACCTCTGATATCCTTCCTATATCTCCCACCACGAACCCTATAGTTATGCCCCCTTGTAATAGCTCCATCCACCCGAGGAAATAGTCTTTGAACGTTCACTCTATCTATCCCCTTCATCATTTTATAAACCTCTATTAAGTCTACCCTCAGCCTCCTCCGCTCCAGAGAGAACAGCCCTAGCTCCCTCAACCTTTCCTTATAAGACCTACCCTCCAAACCAGGCAGTATCCTGGTAAATCTCCTCTGCACTCTTTCCAGCGCTTCCACATCCTTCTTATAGTGAGGTGACCAGAACTGCACACAATATTCCAAATGTGGTCTCACCAAGGTCCTGTCCAGTTGCAGCATAACCCCATGGCTCTTAAACTCCAACCCCCTGTTAATAAAAGCTAACACACTATAGGCCTTCTTCACAGCTCTATCCACTTGAGTGGCAACCTTTAGAGATCTGTGGATATGGACCCCAAGATCTCTCTGTTCCTCCACAGTCTTCAGAACCCTACCTTTGACCCTGTAATCCACATTTAAATTAGTCCTACCAAAATGAATCACCTCACATTTATCAGGGTTAAACTCCATTTGCCATTTTTCAGCCCAGCTTTGCATCCTATCTATGTCTCTTTGCAGCCTACAACAGCCCTCCACCTCATCCACTACTCCACCAATCTTGGTGTCATCAGCAAATTTACTGATCCACCCTTCAGCCCCCTCCTCTAAGTCATTAATAAAAATCACAAAGAGCAGAGGACCAAGCACTGATCCCTGTGGCACTCCGCTAGCAACCTGCCTCCAATCCGAAAATTTTCCATCCACCACCACCCTCTGTCTTCGATCAGACAGCCAGTTACCTATCCAATCGGCCAACTTTCCCTCTATCCCACACCTCCTTACTTTCATCATAAGCCGACCATGGGGGACCTTATCAAACGCCTTACTAAAATCCATGCACTGAACAGTATTCCCATACCTCAGAATCTGAAGATTTTGCCAATGCAGCAGCTGGGAAGTATCGTGCATCTGACCACCACTGACATCCTATTCCATGATTTCAGAACTCAATGGCAAGGCTGTCAGAGAGGCGGTGCAGACTTAATGGGCCGAATGGTCTCCTTCTGTACTGTAGGGATTCTATGATTCATGCTCACATGCAGCAAGACCTGGGTAACGTCAAGGCGTGGGTTGGAAAGTGGGAAGCAGTGTTCACTCTACGCAGCGATTTTCTCTGATAAGAGAAGGTCTACCCATCTCCTCAAGAGCAGGCAGCAGCCTGGGACATTCGCTGCCCATAAGCCTTAGAAATTCTGTGGCTTCAACCTCCTGATCCCGCCTTGTGAAGCCGCAGCCTCTCACCAACCAGGAGTGAACACAGTGCGGAGGGCAATCTGCCACTCACAATATCTGCTGGAAAAAGAGGGAGAAACCATTCCCATCGGCACAGGAGGCTGAAAAATCAGAGGATATTAATCTAAGGTGAATGACAAAGGAATCATTGTCAACATATGGGAAATCTTTACACAGCGAGTGGTTAGGGTGGGGGATGGATTGAGAGAGTGTGGTCGGAGCAGATTCAATCATGGTTTCTAACTGGGAATTAGATGAATTCCTGGAGAGAAAAGCATTGCAATGTCATCTCCAATTGTAATGTTGTTACTGGATATCAATAACTCAGCGCTTTCTGATTCTGTACAGCTCATTTTTGTGTACTTGATTCCATTACATTCTGCTTATTTTAATATTACACCACTCAGCACTGTGCCAGTCTGGTTTCTCTGACTGAATTAGGATATATAGTGGGAACTAGACCTAAAATCTATCTGGATAAAGAGGCAACGCCTACATTTTTTTCGGGCCCGCCCGGTACCTTATTCCCTCGGGTAGCACGGTGGCACAGTAGTTAGCACTGCTACCTCACAGCGCCAGGGACCCGGGTTCAATTCCAGCCTCGGGTGACCGTCTATGTGGAGTTTCCACATTCTCCCATTGTGTGTGTGGGGCTCCTCCCACAGTCCAAAGATGTGCAGGTTAGGTGAATTGGCCATGCTAAATTGCCCTTTAGTGTCCCTAGATGTGTCGGTTAGGGGGATTAGTACGGTAAATACTTGGGGTTACGGGGATAGGACAGGGTGTGATGCTCTGTTGAAGAGTCAGTGCGGACTCAATGGGCAAAGTGGCCTCTTTCTGCACTGTAGGAATTCGATTTGATTTGATTTATTATTGTCACATATATTATTATACAGTGAAAAGTATTGTTTCTTGCGCGCTATACGAACAAAGCATACTGTTCATAGAGAAGGAAAAGGGAGGGTGCAGAATGTAATGTTACAGTCATAGCTAGGGTGTAGAGAAAAATCACCTTAATGCGAGGTAAGTCCATTCAAAAGTCTGACAGCAGCAGGGAAGAAGCTGTTCTTGAGTCGGTTGGTACGTATCCTCAGACTTTCGTATCTTTTTCCTGACGGAAGAAGGTGGAAAAGAGAATGTCCGGGGCGCGTGGGGTCCCTGACTATGCTGGCTGCTTTTCCGAGGTAGCAGGAAGTATAGTCAGAGTCAATAGATGGGAGGCTGGTTTGCGTGATGGACTGGGCTTCATTCACAACCCTTTGTAGTTTCTTGCAGTCTTGGGCAGAGCAGGAGCCATACCAAGCTGTGATACAACCAGAAAGAATACTTTCTATGGTGCACCTATAAAAGTTGGAGCAGACATGCCAAATTTCCTTAGTCGTCTGAGAAACTAGAAGCGTGGGTGGGCTCTCTTAACTAGAGCATCGGCGTGGAGGGACCAGGACAGGTTGTTGGTGATCTGGGCACGTAGAAACTTGAAGCTGTCGATCATTTCCACTTCGTCCCCACTGATGTAGACAGGGGCATGTCCTCTACTACGCTTCTGGAAGTCAATGATTATCTCCTTTGTTTTGTTGACAATGAGGAAGAGATTATTGTTGCTGCACCAGTTCACCAGATTCTCTATCTCATTCCTGTACTCTGTCTTGTCATTGTTTGAGATCCGACCCACTACGGTGGTGTCATCAGCAAACCTGAAAATCGAATTGGAGGGGAATTTGGCTGCACAGTCATAGGTGTACAAGGAGTATAGTAAGGGCTGAGAACACAGCCTTGTGGGGCACCGGTGTTGAGGATGATCGTAGAGGAGGTGCCTATCCTTACTGATTGTGGCTTGTGGGTTAGGAAATTCAGGATCCAGTCACAAAGGGAGGAGCCGAGGCCCAGGCCACGGAGTTTGGAGATGAGTTTTGTGGGAATAATGGTGTTGAAGGCTGAACTGTAGTCAATAAATAGGAGTCTGACATAGATGTCTTTGTTATTCAGGTGTTCCAGGGTTGAGTGCAGGGCCAGGGAGATGGCGTCTGCTGTGGACCTGTTGTGGCGGCAATAGACGAACTGTAGTGGATCCAGGCCATGACTACTTTCGAAGCACTTCATAATGATGGATGTCAGAGCCACCAGACAGTAGTCATTAAGGCACGCTGCCTGGCTTTTCTTTGAAACAGGGATGATGGTCATCTTTTTGCAGCAGATAGGGACCTCAGATTGGTGTAAAGAGAGGTTGAAGATGTCTGTGAATACCCTCACCAACTGGTCCATGCAGGATCTGAGTGCTCGTCCGGGTACCCCATCCACATCAGTTACTTTCTGTGAGTTGACTTTTGAGAGGGCTGCTCTGGTGACCTTGGATACGGGTTTGGCCGAGGGTTCTGGGGTAGAGGGTGTGCTCTGGCTGACCTCTTGCTCAAAACGGGCATAGAATGCATTGAGCTCATCAGGGAGGGGAGTATTGGAGCCGGCGTCTTTATTTGCCTTCATCTGCAAGCCTGTTATGTCTTACAGGCCTTGCCATAGTTGACGGGGGTCGGCCTGGGACTCTAGCTTGGTCCGATACTGTCTCTTGGCATCTTTGAGGCATCTACAAAGATCATATCTGGCTTTCTTGTATAGGTCAGTGTCGCTTGACTTGAACGCCTCAGACCTGGACTTCAACAAGCAGTGGATATCCCTGTTCATCCATGGTTTCCGGTTGGGGAACACACGGATTTGCTTCTTTGGTGCATAGACTTCTACACACTTACTAATGAATGGTTAGCTTAACTTCTGTAGTAGGGAAAATGCTTGAATCTATCATCAAGGAAGAAATAGCGAGACATCTGGATATAAATTGTCCAATTGATAAGACGCAGCATGGGTTCATAAAGGGCAGGTCATGTTTGACTAATTTGGTGGAATTCTTTGAGAACATTACATGTGCAGTGGACAATGGGGAACCTGTGGATGTGGTGTATCTGGATTTTCAGAAGGCATTTGACAAGGTGCTGCACCAAAGACTGCTGCATAAGATAAAGGTGCACGGTATTACGGATAATGTATTAGCGTGGATAGAGGATTGGTTAACTAACAGAAAGCAAAGAGTGGGGGTAAATGGGTGTTTTTCTGGTTGGCGATCAGTGACTAGTGGTGTATCTCAGGGATCAGTGTTGGGACCGCAATTGTTTACGATTTACATAGATGATTTGGAGTCGGGGACCAAGTGTAGTGTGTCAAAATTCACAGATGACACTAAGATGGGTGGAAGAGCAAAGTGTGCAGAGGATGCTGAAAGTCTGCAAAGGGATATAGATAATCTATGTGAGTGGGCAAGGGTCTGGCAGATGGAGTACAATGTTGGTAAATGTGAGGTGTGGTAAACCACTGTTAAGCTTATTGCCTGTGTGTGTGTGTGACATGCCTGGACATGCCCCTGCCAGCCCTGCCTGAGACTCCTCCCCCCCGGTCCAGGCATAAAGGTGACTGCTCCCCACCCCCCTGCCTCAGCCTCTGGACCAGTTCATCAGCATGGGTGTGCTCCAAGTCTTTTGCGAATCAAAGCTTATTTGTTCTTGCATACAAACTAATCTTTGCTTGATTGATAGTGCTTCATGAGGTCATCCATTTTGGTAGGAATAACAGCAAAATGGACTATTATTTAAATGGTAAAAAATTGCAACATGCTGCTGTGCAGAGGGACCTGGGCGTCCTTGTGCAGGAATCTCAAGGAGTTGGTTTGCAGGTGCAGCAGGTAATTAAAAAGGCAAATGGAATTTTATCCTTCATTGTTAGAGGGATGGAGTTTAAAAACAGCGAGGTTATGTTGCAGCTGTATAAGGTGCGGGTGAGGCCACACCTGGAGTACTGTGTACAGTTTTGGTCTCCTTACTTGAGAAAGGATATACTGGCACTGGAGGGGGTGCAGAGGAGATTCACTAGGTTGATTCCGGAGTTGAGAGGGTTGGCTTATGAGGAGAGATTGAGTAGACTGGGGCTATACTCATTGGAATTCAGAAGAATGAGGGGAGATCTTATAGAAACATAGGGAATAGATAAGATAGAAGCAGAGAAGTTGTTTCCACTGGCGGGTGAAACTAGAACCAGGGGGCATAGCCTCAAAATAAGGGGAAGCAGATTTAGGACTGAGTTGAGGAGGAACTTCTTCACACAAAGGGTTGTGAATCTATGGAACTTCCTGCCCAATGAAGCAGTTGAGGCTACCTCATTGAATGTTTTTAAGGCAAGGATAGATACATTTTTAAACAGTAAAGGAATTAAGGGTTATGGTGAGCAGGAGGGTAAGTGGAGCTGAGTCCACAAAAAGATCAGCCATGACCTTATTGAATGGCGGAGCAGGCTCGAGGGGCCAGATGGCTCACTCCTGCTCCTAGTTCTTATTATGTTCTAAGTCAGTTACTGTAGTGGCGTACACGTTCAGGCTGGTTGCAGAGTTTTAAAATACTGACCAGTTCACTGACTCAAAGCAGTCCCGTAGGAGATCATCCGATTCCTCAGATCAACATTGCATGACTTTCTTTAACAGATTCTCCCATTTCAGTTTGTGCTTGGAGGTCGGGAGCAGGAGTACAGCCTTGTGGTCTGATTTGCCAAAGTAAGAGGTCTCACAACACCAGGTTAAAGTCCAACAGGTTTATTTGGTATCATTGGCCTATGCTGGTCTATGTCTCACCTGATGAAGGAGCAGCGCTCCGAAAGCTCGTGATACCAAGTAAACCTGTTGGACTTTAACCGGTGTTGTGAGACTACTTACTGTGCCCACCTCAGACCAACACTGGCATCTCAACATCATGATTTGCCAAAGTGTGGGCGGGCGATAGAGCGGTAGGCATGTTTGATATTTGTGTAGCAGTGGTCTAGGATGTTTGGGGTTCTGATGGAACAGGAGAACGTGTTGGTGGTATCTTGGTAGTACGCTCCTGAGTTTGGCCTGATTGAAGTTCCCGGTCACAATGAACAAGGCCTCGGGGTGTTTCATCTCAAGGCTATTTGTGGTGGTGTATATTTCGTCCAGCGCAGTCTTCCCAAGCGCATGGGGTGGGATGTGAACTGCTGTCACGGTAACAGAGGTGAACTCCCACATAAGTTTAAAGTTTATTTATTAGTGTCACAAGTAGGCTTACATTAACACTACAATGAAGTTACTGTGAAAATCTCCTAGTCACGACAGTCCGGCATCTGTTCGGTACACTGAGGGGGAATTTAGCATGGTCAATGCACCTAACCAGCACGGCTTTCAGACTGTGGGAGGAAACTGGAGCACCCGGAGGAAACCCACGTAGACAAGAGGAGAATGTGCAGATTCCACACAGACAGTGACCAAGCCGGGAATCGAACACAGGTCCCTGGCGCTGTGAGGCAGCAGTGCTAACCACTGTGCCACCGAAAGTAGGGGCGGCATTTTAGCGTCAGGTTTTCTAGGTCCGGGGACCAGAAACTTGCCAGTGTTGCTACGTCTAGGCAGCACAAGGTATTGAAGGCAGACCCCATCACCCTGGCCTTGCCTGAGGCCACTGTCTGGTCCGTTTAGTGAATTGAGAAGCCCTCTGGTTGTAGGTCACAGTCTGGTGAAGCAGGAGTGAGCCATGTCACCATGAAACAGAGCACACGGCAGTCTCTCAGTTCCCTTTTGAAAAGTGAGCCTGGCTTTAAGTTTGTCTGGCTTGTTTCCCAGAGATTAGGCGTTTGCCAGGAATGAGCTGGGGAGGGGGTCCTTGGGACCCCCTCATTCTCACCTGCAGGCCTGCATGTCTCCCACGCTTCCTGGAGTGACTGCTTCTTTTCGGGCCTGGGAGATGGTCAGTAGTATGTTGCATCCAATGAGGTTTTTCGCTTTGGTCGTGTGTGGATGGAGGATTTGTTGCCTTGCTTACGATTCCTGCGTATGTAGATGGGTCTGCGCGGCCGGGCGTTCTGGGCTCACGGTCGGGCTGCGGTTTGGCATCAGAAGTTGGAGGATGTCCAGATCATGCTCCGGCGTGGATGGGTCGAAGGCCGGTAAGTAGATGTCGTCTCTGGGGTTGCGGTCGCGGATGAACCGCTGGCCGGATCCACGTGGAGGGGTCCTCTGGGTCACTGCCAGGTCGGGGCCTTCCTTCGGAGGTTGGAGGACCTCTCGATCTGCAAGTAAATTTAAAGGAGCGGTGTTAGTGACTTATAGGCAGTGGGAGATGATTTCTATGATTCATCAGAAGGTGAAAATCGAGCTTGAGACGCTAGAAAGATTTGGGCATTACAGAAGCCGTACAGTTCCATGAATGAGCTGCGTCCATATTCCCCATTCTAAAACCAGTAAGAAAGAGTCAGACATTGAAATCAGGAGTTTATTCATGAAGAAATAAAGACGGCTCACCAACACCTTTTCAAGAGTAATTAGTGATGAGCAATAAATGCTGGCCTAGCCAACGCTGGCCACATCCTGTGAAAGAATTTAAAGAAATAGTATCATGTGTGGGAGGTTGTGAAAATTTGTAAAATAAAGCTGGCACTGCTGTGTTTTATCTGTTTGGCAATGAACAGTAATTACATTATAAAAACTGGCCTTGATGCACTTAATGTCATAAAATTCTAAAAGCCATCTGTATCTCAAGTCCAATGTCAATATTGCTGTATTAATTAAATAAACTGCAAAGATAACTGCATGAAGGAAAACTGTTACAATAATAGAGCTTCTTACCATAACAGAAAGTGTTATTATATTAACGCACCTTACCTGTGCGACACTGCGCTCTCAGTAAAACATTTCGGAATTCTTTGCTAATTGACATTTGAAAAAAAATGTCCCACAGAGGAAAATTCCTTGAACAATTCACCGTCTTTTGTTGGTGTCACAACATTTTAAATTTGCAATCTTGTTGTGTTCTGAGTGTGTAATGGAGCAATGCAACTTTCTGTGAAGCAAGTACAAGTGAGGAAAGTTAGAAATCTGATCATCGCTCTTCACTTAAGGAAAATGACATAGGAACATGGGACTTTAAAGTTTATTTCTTAGTGTTACAAGTGGACTTACATTAACACTGCAATTAAGTTACTGTGAAAATCCCTCAGACACCACACTCCGGCACCTGTTTGGGTACATTGAGGGAGAATTTAACATGGCCAATGCACCTAACCAGCACGTCTTTCGGACTGTGGGAGGAAACCGGAGCACCCGGGTGTTTCGGTTTCCTCCCACAGTCCAAAGATGTGCAGGTTAAGTTGATTGACCATGATAAATTGATCCTCGTGATGGGGGACTAGCAGGATGGGGTTATGGGAATAGGGGCTGGGTGGGATTGTGGTCGGTACAGACTCGATGGGCCGAATGGCCTCCCCATGTACTGTAGGGATTCTATGATTCACCCAGAGGAAACCCACGCAGACACAGCGAGTGAGCCCACATAGACAATGACCCAAACCAGGTATCGAACCCGGGTCCTTGGCGCTGTGAGGCAGCAGTGCTAACCACTGTGCCACCGTGCCGTCAGTGAACAGGAGTAGGCCACTCTGCCCTTCAATCCTGGTTTGCCATTTGAGAATTCATGGTTGATCTGGTTGTGGTCTCAGCTAGACCTTGCTGTCAGCCCTCACCTTGTCTCTCTGATTCAAATCTAACTCTGCCTTGAATAAATCCAATGACCCAGACTCTCTGGAGAAGAGAGTTTCACAGACTGATGGTGAGGGCTGAAATGTGTTTTCAACACAGGGAAGAGCAAATCCCAAGACATTTGTCGATTCATGAAGCATGGCTGGGATTCTCCCAAAAATTTTCGAAGCATCATAACAATGAGAATAATGGAGTGATCTGCGTTGGTCTCTCAGGCGCGCGCCGGACTACAATCCTCCAACACTCGGTCACTTTTCTGGAGAGTTGGGAGTTTTGCACCGGTACTGGGTGGTGGGGCGGGGGGGGGGGGGGGGGGGTGGTTGGGGGGTGGGGGGCCTAAACATGCTGGTGAGCCCACCTTCAGTGCAAGGGCATCTCAATCTCACAGTAAACTGGGAGACCCCTTCCCTCACCTCACGGACATTGAGACCTCCCCTCATCGGTGGCATGTTCCCCCGCTCCCGCTCCTCGACAAGGGTCGCCAACATCAGGGCATCGGGGCCTTCCCGACGGGTGGCATGCTAAACGGCCTCAGGCCCTTTCTGAGCACAATCCGATTCGTGCCATTAGGAAGGGGCCAGAAGACTTGCAAACTATTTGGCACCAGGTACAAATTGGATTATCTGGCCTGCACGCTATTCTCTGGGACTGGTACAATCTACTAATGGCGTGGCAAGGTCAGCGATTCGCTCCCTTATGTGTATTTAAAGTGTAACAAGAAAGGTCACTTAAAGTTATGGTGCAGAGCAAAGCAATCGGAACAGTCAGTACAAACAACAAAAACCGGTGGCTGCAAGCTTAACCCCTGTCAACAATCTGGATGAGGAGCCCAGCAAGGGATCTGAGTTATTCACCCTAAACCAACTCCAGCTAAACAAAGTGCCCCCAATAGAGATTACATTACTGTAAATGGCAAAGCACTCAAAATAGAAATGGATGCAGGGGTGGCTGCCACAATCATAACGGAAGAGGCATTTTGTTATCTGCAAAAGGGACTCCAACCGTTCAGACTAAATGAATTAGGTGCCGTGTTGTCCACATATAGTGGAGAGACACTGCAGAATGTAGGTGCAGCAACAGTAAAAGTGGCACATCAGAAACAGACGGCAAAGCTACCAGTGTTGGTAATATAGGATCACCGACCTTGTTTAGTGGGGCGTGAATGACTAAAACAGATATGGCTTAACAGGCTGGAAGTACTAAACCTGAGGGATGGGCGGTTTCAAGTGCTACTCATAATTATACTCAGAGGTCTTTAGAGATTAATTAGAATGTATACAGGGAGCTAAAGCTAAAATCTATCTGGAGGCTAAGCCCACATTTTTTTGGGACCGGCCGAAAACTTATGCCCTTCATCAGAAGATGGAAATCGAGCTTAAGAGGCTGGAAGATATGGGCATTATGAAGCCCGTCCAATCCTCCAAATTGGGGGGCACGGTGGCACAGTGGTTAGCACTGCTGCCTCACAGCACCATGGACACAGGTTCGATTCCCAGCTTGGGTCACTGTCTGTGTGGAGTCTGCACATTCTCCCTGTGTCAACGTGGTTTTCCTTCGGGTGCTCCGGTTTCCTCCCACAGTCCAAAAGATGTGTAGATTAGGTTGATTGGCCATGCTAAATTGCCCCTTAGTGTCCCAGGATGTGTATGTTAGAGGGATTAGCAGGGTAAATGTGTGGGGTTACAGAGATAGGGCCTGGGTGGGATTGTGGTCGGCGCAGACTCGATGGGCCGAATGGCCTCTTTCTGCACTGTAGGGTTTCCATGATTCCTTCTATGATGGGCCAAATGGCCTCCATCTGCATCATAAGTATCCGGTGATTCTGTGATATAAGGAGTTATCTCACTACAAAAGAGTCAATGAATTGGGTGCTCAGTGTTGCTACCGGTTCCAGAGGCAAACAGTGCAATAAAAATGTGTTGACCTCACAGCTCAATAGAGTTTTGAAAAGAGATGTCCATCCAATGGTGTTGGCAGATGAGAATTTAGCTAAATTAGGGAATATTCTCTAAATTAGACGCTAACAGTGAACTCTGGCAAAAACCAGTAGAAAAGGAGCCCAGGCTTCACACTACTTCCACAGTACCATTTGGAAACCATGAGGCGGAGATGCCGGTGTTGGACTGGGATGGGCACAGTAAGACGTCTCACAACACCAGGTTAAAGTCCAACAGGTTTATTTGGAATCATGAGCTTTCGGAGCGCTGCTCCTTCATCAAGTGAGTCACCTGATGAAGGAGCAGCGCTCCGAAAGCTCGTGATTTCAAATAAACCTGTTGGACTTTAACCTGGTGTTGTGAGACTTCTTATCATTTGGAAAATTCTCTTTTAACACCTTACCCTTTGGACTAACATCAGCATCAGAGTCCTTTCAAAGAACAAGGTCAAATTTGTTACAGGGCTTTCACGGAGCTGTTTGCCACATGGGTATTGTGTTGACACATGGGTCCATTCGAGCTGAGCCTGACATGAGAGTGAGCGCAGTGTTGAGAAAATGACAGGAGGCAGGATTGACACTCAACCCTGAGCGTGAGTCTTCAAAGCCAACAATCGGATTTCTTAGTCACGTAGGCCCATACCTTCCGTGCAGAATCCTGGTATACGGAGATTGTATACCGCACGCGCAGTTCGGGACAATACGGAAGTCCCGACGGATTGACATGTACAATGAAAGCTCGCCAAGTTCAAGCCTTGGGTTGAGTTTATTCTTATAGCTGTCAGGATTGAAGCGCCTCAAAGAAAGGTGACGGGACAGCTCTAACTTTGCTTACTCACCCCAATGATAGGTGAATATTTACACTCATTTACTTGCACGTTTTATTTCTACTCTAGCTGTAGCGAGTAGAGGCAGCGGATATTCTATAGGTGGGTTCTTTTTTTGTAAAAGTGTTTAAGAGATGTTTAAAATTATGTAATAAATAGAGAGGGAAAGAAAGATTATTTTTACAACTTTGTCACGACATACTGTTAAAATATACTTTCATTTGTAACAAAGTGGGTTTGAAATCTCTGGAATAAATGTCAGCTAAAATTCATTTGGATTTTGCTATGTATTTTAAGCAGTGTTGTTTATCCCAATTTTAAGACTCTCCCTGATGCAACGTTGATCCTTAGAAGCCTCTTAAAATATAGGATGATATGAGTTCAGCAGTTACAGCGGGAAATATGCAACTTGGCTATTTCAAATGTTTTAGGAAAATGTAATCCTTAAGACGACATATGCAAGCCTCCTGTAAGCTGATGTGAACTATCACTCTGATAGCTGTTACAGAATCCAGTGCAGCTTGAAAATCTGGAGTCATGTTCTGCTGTCGCTGGTACATCACACTTTGAGCTTGGCCTCTGAAAATCACTGAAGTTCTTTTGAGGCTTTGACACAGGTGCAGAGATCATGACACAAGAGTCAGGCTCCATGCAAAATGTATAATTAATATGTTCAAACCCTCCCCTTCCCCCTTCCACCCCCTCCCTTCCCCCTTCCACCCCCTCCCCTTCCCCCTTC
>NW_027594753.1:0-13154 GCF_964213995.1 Mustelus asterias | reverse complement strand
CTCCGATACTCACCTCCACCATCGTCAGACCCCCCCAGTGGGACACGGGCAGTCTGCAGAGCTCAGACGAGCAGGATTCGGAGAAAGGCTCAGACTCGGAGTTTATAAACAGGTAGGTTTGGACTGATGTCTGCCGGGGGGACAGGTGTCAGGATCTCACCGTAGGTTACCGTACAGACCTCGCCGAGATATGCGGTGTCTCAGAACCCAGTGAATCCAGTGTTGTTTAGAGGATAGCCAGTGTTATCCATGTGCCTTTGAGCGAGGCCTGTGCAGTGAGAGGCAGTCCCTGTCACTAACTAAACATCCCGCCTTCTAATCGAGTGCTTACTGTCAGAAAACATCCCTCCAGCAAAGTCTGATTCCTGCAAATTCTGGTTATATGTCTATTCGATCCGACACACTCGCTGACCAAACTCAACACACCTACCGCACTGAGGGAGTGCCGCACTGTCAAAGGGTCAGTACTGAGGGAGTGCCGCACTGTCAGAGGGTCAGTGCTGAGGGAGTGCCGCACTGTCAGAGAGTCAGTACTGAGGGAGTGCTGCACTGTCAGAGGGTCAGTGCTGAGGGAGTGCCGCACTGTCAGAGGGTCAGTGCTGAGGGAGTGCCGCACTGTCAGAGGGTCTGTGCTGAGGGAGAGCCGCACTGTCAGAGGGTCAGTGCTGAGGGAGTGCCGCACTGTCAGAGGGTCAGTGCTGAGGGAGTGCTGCACTGTCAGAGGGTCAGTGCTGAGGGAGTGCTGCACTGTCAGAGGGTCAGTGCTGAGGGAGTGCCGCACTGTCAGAGGGTCAGTGCTGAGGGAGTGCCGCACTGTCAGAGGGTCAGTGCTGAGGGAGTGCCGCACTGTCAGAGGGTCAGTGCTGAGGGAGTGCCGCACTGTCAGAGGGTCAGTGCTGAGGGAGTGCCGCACTGTCAGAGGGTCAGTGCTGAGGGAGTGCCGCACTGTCATAGGGTCAGTGCTGAGGGAGTGCCGCACTGTCAGAGGGTCAGTGCTGAGGGAGTGCCGCACTGTCAGAGGGTCAGTGTCGAGCGAGTGTCGGGGGGTGGGGAAGGAGTCGGTGCAGAGCGAGTGGCGGGGGGGTAGTTGGTGCCGAGGGAGTGTCGGAGGGGGGGGGAGGGGGGGGTGTCGGTGCCAAGGGAGTGTCGGGGGTGGGAAGGGGGCTGTGCTGAGGGACTGTCATGGGGGAATCGGTGCCGTGGGAGTTGGGGAGGGAGGGGGGGGGATGTCAGTGCCGAGCGAGTGGCGGGGTTGGGGGGGGTCGGTGCCAAGCTTGTGTTGGGGCGGGGGGGGGAGGGGAACGGTGCCGAGGGAGTTTTTGGGGGGGAGAACGGTGCTGAGGGAATGTTGGGGGTGGGGGGCCTAGGGGGGAGTGCTGCTCTGTCAACGATAGAAACAGAGAATTTCACAGTAACCTCATTGCAGTGTTAATGTGAGCCTTACTTGTGACTCATAAATAAACATAGAAGTGAGGAGCAGGAGGAGGCCATTCGGCCCTTCGAGCCTGCTCCGCCATTCATCACCATCATGGCTGATCGTCCAACTCAATAGCCTCATCCTGCTTTCCCCCCATAACCTTTGATCCCATTCGCCCCAAGTGCTCTATCCAGCCGCCTCTTGAATACATTCAATGTTTTGGCATCAACTACTTCCTGTGGTAATGAATTCCACAGGCTCACCGGGTGAAGAAATGTCTCCTCACCTCCGTCCTAAATGGTCTACCCCGAATCCTCAGACTGTGACCCCCTGGTTCTGGACTCCCCCCACCATCGGGAACATCCTCCCTGCATCTACCCTGTCTAGTCCTGTTAGAATTTTATAAGTCTTTATGAGATCCCCCCCCCTCATTCGTCTGAATTCTAGTGAAAACAATCCTAACCTGGTCAATCTCCCCTCATACATCAGTCCCTCCATCCCCGGAATCAGCCTGGAAAACCTTCGCTGCACTCCCTCCAGAGCAAGAACATCCTTCCTCAGAAAAGATTTCAATGATTTCTATGATGAAAAGGAGACCAAAACTGCACACAGTACTCCAGGTGTGGCCTCACCAAGGCCCTGTATAATTGTAACAACACATCCCTGCTCCTGTACTCGAAACCTCTCGCAATGAAGGCCAACCCACACCATTTGCCTTCTTTACCGCCTGCTGCACCTGCATGCTTACCTTCAGCGACTGGTGCACAAGGACACCCAGGTCCTGCTGCACACTCCCCTCTCCCAATTTATCGCCATTCAGGTAGTAATCTGCCGCCTTGTTTTTGCTTCCAAAGTGAATAACCTCACATTTATCCAAATTATATTGCATCTGCCATTGATTGGCCCACTCACCCAACCTGTCCAGATCATTCTGAAGGATCTCTGCATCCTCGTCACCCTCCCACCCAACTTGGTATCATCTGCAAACTTTGAGATGTTACATTTTGTCCCCTCCTCCAAATCATTAATATATATTGTGAATAGCTGGGGTCCCAGCACCGATCCCTGTGGCGCCCCACGAGTTACTGCCTGCCAATTTGAAAAGCACCCATTAATTCCTACTTTTTGTTTCCTCTCTGCCAACCAGTTTTCTATCCATCTCAATACACTTCCCCAATCCTGTGCGTATTAGTCTTGCATCTCTTGTGCGGGACTTTGTCAAACGCTTTCTGAAAGTCCAAATATTCCACATCGACTGGTTCCCCCTTGTCAACTTTACTTGTTACATCTTCAAAGAATTCCAACAGATTTGTCAAGCAAATCCATGCCGACTCTGTCTGATCCTGTCACTGCTTTCTAAATGCTCCGCTATAAAGTCCTTGATTATGGAATCGAGAATTTTCCCCACTACCAATGTTAATCTCACTGGTCTATAATTCCGTTTTCTCTCCACCTCCCTTCGCTACCCTCCAATCTGCAGGGATTGTTTCAGAGTCTATAGAATCCTGGAAGATGACCACAAATGCATCCACTATTTCTGGAGCCACTTTCTTAATCTACATCCCAGAGTACTTATCGGGCCCTGGGATTTATCCGCCTTCAATACCATCGACTTTCCCAGCATCATTTCGCTAGTAATATTGATCTCCCTCAGTTCTTCCGTCTCACTAAATCTTGCATTCTCCAACATTTCTGGTATCTGATTTGTGTCCTGTTTTGTGAAGACAGAACCAAAGTACGTATTCAGTTGCTCACCCATTTCTTTGTCTCCTATTCTACATTCCCCCGTTTCTGTCTGTAGGCGACCTGTAGCTAAGAACATAAGAAATAGGAGCAGGAGTAGGCCATCTCGCCCCTCGAGCCTGCCCCGCCATTCAATAAGATCCCTATAACCCCTAATTCCCTTAGTGATCAGGAATCCATCTATCCGTAATTTAAACATATTCAACGAGGTAGCCTCCACCACTTCAGTGGGCAGAGAATTCCAGAGATTCACCACCCTCTGAGAGAAGAAGTTCCTCCTCAACTCCGTCCTAAACCGACCCCCCTTTATTTTGAGGCTGTGCCCTCTAGTTCTAGTTTCCTTTCTAAGTGGAAAGAATCTCTCCCTCTCTACCCTATCCAGCCCCTTCATTATCTTATAGGTCTCTATAAGATCCCCCCTCAGCCTTCTAAATTCAACGAATACAAACCCAATCTGCTCAGTCTCTCCTCATAATCAACACCCCTCATCTCTGGTATCAACCTGGTGAACCTTCTCTGCACTCCCTCCAAGGCCAATATATCCTTCCGCAAATAAGGGGACCAATACTGCACACAGTATTCCAGCTGCGGCCTCACCAGTGCCCTGTACAGATGCAGCAAGACATCTCTGCTTTTATATTCTATCCCCCTTGCGATATAGGCCAACATCCCATTTGCCTTCTTGATCACTGTTGCACCTGCAGACTGGGTTTTTGCGTCTCATGCACAAGGACCCCCACAAGTTGAATCTGTAGTTGAATCTCTTGTGAAGAGGAAGAAGGAGACTTATGTAAAGATGAGACATGAAGGCTCAGTTAGGGCGCTTGAGAGTTACAAGTTAGCCAGGAAGGACCTGAAGAGAGCTAAGAAGAGGCAGGAGGGGACATGAGAAGTCTTTGGCAGGTAGGATCAAGGAAAACCCTAAAGCTTTCTATAGGTCTGTCAGGAATAAAAGAATGACTAGGGTAAGATTAGGGCCAGTCAAGGACAGTAGTGGGAAGTTGTGCGTGGAGTCCGAAGAGATAGGAGAGGCGCTAAATGAGCATTTTTCGTCAGTATTCACACAGGAAAAAGACAATGTTGTCGAGGAGAATACTGAGATACAGGCTATTGGACTAGACGGGATTGAGGTTCATAAGGAGGAGGTATTAGCAATTCTGGAAAGTGTGAAAATAGATAAGTCCCCTGGGCCGGATGGGATTTATCCTAGTATTCTCTGGGAAGCTAGGGAGGAGATTGCAGAGCCTTTGGCTTTGATCTTTATGTTGTCATTGTCTACAGGAACAGTGCCAGAAGACTGGAGGATAGCAAATGTTGTCCCCTTGTTCAAGAAGGGGAGTAGGGACAACCCTGGTAATTATAGACCGGTGAGCCTTACTTCTGTTGTGGGCAAAGTTTTGGAAAGGATTATAAGAGATAGGATTTATAATAATCTAGAAAGGAACAATTGGATTAGGGATAGTCAGCACGGTTTTGTGAAGGGTAGGTCGTCCCTCACAAACCTTACTGAGTTCTTTGAGAAGGTGACCAAAGAGGTGGATGAGGGTAAAGCAGTTGATGTGGTGTATATGGATTTCAGTAAAGCGTTTGATAACGTTCCCCATGCTAGGCTATTGCAGGAAATATGGAGGCATGGGATTGAGGGTGATTTTGCGGTTTGGATCAGGAATTGGCTAGCTGTAAGAAGACAGAGGGTGGTGGTTGATGGGAAATGTTCATCCTGGAGTTCAGTTACTAGTGGTGTACCGCAAGGATCTGTTTTAGGGCCACTGCTGTTTGTCATTTTTATAAATGACCTGGATGAGGGCATACATGGATGGGTTAGTAAATTTGCGGATGACACTAAAGTCGGTGGTGTTGTGGACAGTGCGGAAGGATGTTGCAGGTTACAGAGGGACATAGATAAGCTGCAGAGCTGGGCTGAGAGGTGGCAAATGGAGTTTAATGCGGAAAAGTGTGAGGTGATTCACTTTGGAAGGAGTAACAGGAATACAGAGTACTGGGCGAATGGTAAGATACTTGGTAGTGTGGATGAACAGAGGGATCTGGGTGTCCATGTGCATAGATCCCTGAAAGTTGGCACCCAGGTTGATAGGGTTGTTAAGAAGGCGTACGGTATGTTAGCTTTTGTTGGTGGAGGGATTGAGTTTCGGAGCCATGATGTCATGTTGCAGCTGTACAAAACTCTGGTGCGGCCGCATTGGAGTATTGCGTACAGTTCTGGTCGCTGCATTGTAGGAAGGATGTGGAAGCATTGGAAAGGGTGCAGAGGAGATTTACCAGGATGTTGCCTGGTATGGTGGGAGGGTCTTATGAGGAAAGGCTGAGTGACTTGAGGCTGTTTTCGTTAGAGAGAAGAAGGTTAAGAGGTGACTTAATAGAGGCTTACAAGATGATCAGAGGATTAGATAGGGTGGATAGTGAGAGCCTTTTTCCTCGGATGGTGATGGCTAGCACGAGGGGACATAGCTTTAAATTGAGGGGTGAGAGATATAGGACAGATGTCAGAGGTAGGTTCTTTACTCAGAGAGTAGTAAGGGCGTGGAATGCCCTGCCTGCAACTGTAGTGTACTCGCCAACATTAAGGGCATTTAAATGGTCATTGGATAAACATATGGATGATATTGGAATAGTGTAGGTTAGAGGGGCTTTAGATAGGTTTCACTGGTTGGCGCAACATTGAGGGCCGAAGGGCCTGTACTGCGCTGGAATGTTCTCTGTACATTTGTCTTCACCAACCTCTTTCTCTTCACGTATCTATAGAAACTCTTCGTGTCCGTCTTTATGTTCCCTGCAAGCTTACTTTCGTACTGTATTTTCCCCTTCTTAATCAATCCCTTGGTCCTTCTTTGTTTCGAGCTGCTTTCTATCCTATGGAAATGTAATTAAGGCCTCGCTAGAGTAATTTTGTAACGGAGCCTTTTTGTTCTGTGAATGGCTCGTTGAAAGCAGATAATGTGGTCATTTTTACGTTGCGGTTTGTGTGATCTTGCTGTTGTCAAACTGACCACAGTTTATCCTGAATCACAAAGGTCGCTATTTTGTCAAGTTTATGGGGCTCCCTGTGGAAGAGGCGCTGTCAAAGTGAGAGTCATTTCCACCAACAAGCAAGTGTTTCACTTCTGTTTCCAAATCACCCACATCCTGCACCTTTCTCTGCTGCCTGTTATTGTCTAAAAGCTCCCCCTTTCCTGCCGTCCGCTAATTTATTCTGCGTCCTTTATACTGAGAGCAGAATGTGTAGTGCACGAGGGCTGGAGCAGCTTGTGTGGGAAATCTAACCTCCTCCTCTCTCCCCCGCTCTCCAGTCAATCCTGGCTAGACTCGCAACGTCAGAGTAAGCAGCAGAACAAGGGGCTACCAAAGGAACGACTGCAGAGGAAGCGACTCCGACAGAAGCGCAACAAGCAGCAGCTGTAAGTCTCTCTGTCACTGGCCACATCGCTCAGATTGTGGTGTTTCAGTCCGGTCACCAGACAGTGCCGGGACCAGGGGGCCCGGTGTCACCAGACAGTGCCGGGACCAGGGGGCCCGGTGTCACCAGACAGTGCCGGGACCAGGGGGCCCGGTGTCACCAGACAGTGCCGGGACCAGGGGGCCCGGTGTCACCAGACAGTGCCGGGACCAGGGGGCCCGGTGTCACCAGACAGTGCCGGGACCAGGGGGCCCGGTGTCACCAGACAGTGCCGGGACCAGGGGGCCCGGTGTCACCAGACAGTGCCGGGACCAGGGGGCCCGGTGTCACCAGACAGTGCCGGGACCAGGGGGCCCGGTGTCACCAGACAGTGCCGGGACCAGGGGGCCCGGTGTCACCAGACAGTGCCGGGACCAGGGGGCCCGGTGTCACCAGACAGTGCCGGGACCAGGGGGCCCGGTGTCACCAGACAGTGCCGGGACCAGGGGGCCCGGTGTCACCAGACAGTGCCGGGACCAGGGGGCCCGGTGTCACCGGACAGTGCCGGGACCAGGGGGCCCAGTGTCACCGGACAGCGCCTGGACCGGAGGCCCGGTGTCACCAGACAGTGCCTGGACCGGAGGCCCGGTGTCACCGGACAGTGCCGGGACCAGGGGGCCCGGTGTCACCGGACAGCGCCTGGACCGGAGGCCCGGTGTCACCAGACAGTGCCGGGACCAGGGGGCCCGGTGTCACCGGACAGTGCCGGAACCAGGGGGGCCCGGTGTCACCGGACAGTGTGGGCACAGTAGGACAGGGCGCAGGGGGAAAGGGCCGAGGGAGGGACAAGGCCGCGGGGGAGGGAGAGACAGGGCTGGTGCGGGTGGCAGGGCAGGGCTGACAAGGGAGAGGGACAAGGGCCGGCGTGGGGTGGGGGGCAGGGCCGGCGCAGGGCCAGGAGATGTGGCAGAGTCTGTGGGCGGTACAGCAGACAGGACGTGGGGCTGGGGATCTGGGAGAGTTGTGGGGGATATGAGTGGGTAAGCTGGAAGCTCTGGGAGTACAGAGGCAGCTGCCTGTTCCCGGATGGCTCAGTGCTGTATATCACACCGTGTATGAGGCCTGTTTAACGGGTGATTCTCTTGTTCTCTCTCTCAGCCTGAGTCTGATGGAAGAAGATGGAGAGGATTCCCAAGCGGGGGGAATGATTTCAGACGCCACGAGTGAGCGGTCCGATACCAACAGTGAAATCAGCCTGGTCAGTAAATGAAGAGTATTAGAAGCAGCAGGAACAGCGTGTGGGGCTCAACAGTGCGGCACTCCCTCAGCACTGACCCTCTGACAGTGCGGCACTCCCTCAGTACTGACCCTCTGACAGTGCGGCACTCCCTCAGTACTGACCCTCTGACAGTGCGGCACTCCCTCAGTACTGACTCTCTGACAGTGCGGCACTCCCTCAGCACTGACCCTCTGACAGTGCGGCACTCCCTCAGTACTGACCCTCTGACAGTGCAGCACTCCCTCAGCACTGACACTCTGACAGTGCGGCACTCCCTCAGCACTGACCCTCTGACAGTGCGGCACTCCCTCAGTACTGACTCTCTGACAGTGCGGCACTCCCTCAGCACTGACAGTGCGGCACTCCCTCAGTACTGACAGTGCGGCACTCCCTCAGCACTGACACTCTGACAGTGCAGCACTCCCTCAGCACTGACACTCTGACAGTGCGGCACTCCCTCAGTACTGACCCTCTGACAGTGCGGCACTCCCTCAGCACTGACCCTCTGACAGTGCGGCACTCCCTCAGTACTGACTCTCTGACAGTGCGGCACTCCCTCAGCACTGACCCTCTGACAGTGCGGCACTCCCTCAGCACTGACCCTCTGACAGTGCGGCACTCCCTCAGTACTGACAGTGCGGCACTCCCTCAGCACTGACCCTCTGACAGTGCGGCGCTCCCTCAGCACCGACCCTCTGACAGTGCGGCGCTCCCTCAGCGACCCTCGGACAGTGCGGCACTCCCTCAGCACTGACCCTCTGACAGTGCGGCGCTCCCTCAGCACCGACCCTCTGACAGTGCAGCACTCCCTCAGTACTGACAGTGCAGCACTCCCTCAGTACCGACCCTCTGACAGTGCGGCGCTCCCTCAGCACTGACCCTCTGACAGTGCGGCGCTCCCTCAGCACCGACCCTCTGACAGTGCAGCACTCTCTCAGTACTGACAGTGCAGCACTCCCTCAGTACCGACCCTCTGACAGTGCGGCGCTCCCTCAGCACCGACCCTCTGACAGTGCGGCACTCCCTCAGCACTGACTCTCTGACAGTGCGGCACCCCCTCAGCACCGACCCTCTGACAGTGCGGCACTCCCTCAGCACTGACCCTCTGACAGTGCGGCACTACCTCAGCACTGACCCTCTGACAGTGCAGCACTCCCTCAGCACTGACCCTCTGACAGTGCAGCACTCCCTCAGTACTGACCCTCTGACAGTGCAGCACTCCCTCAGCACTGACTCTCTGACAGTGCGGCACTCCCTCAGTACTGACCCTCTGACAGTGCGGCACTCCCTCAGCACTGACCCTCTGACAGTGCGGCACTACCTCAGCACTGACCCTCTGACAGTGCAGCACTCCCTCAGCACTGACCCTCTGACAGTGCAGCACTCCCTCAGTACTGACCCTCTGACAGTGCAGCACTCCCTCAGCACTGACCCTCTGACAGAGCGGCACTCCCTCAGCACTGACCCTCTGACAGTGCAGCACTCCCTCAGCACTGACCCTCTGACAGTGCAGCACTCCCTCAGCACTGACCCTCTGACAGTGCGGCACTCCCTCAGTACTGACCCTCTGACAGTGCGGCACTCCCTCAGCACTGACCCTCTGACAGTGCGGCACTCCCTCAGTACTGACCCTCTGACAGTGCGGCACTCCCTCAGTACTGACCCTCTGACAGTGCGGCACTCCCTCAGTACTGACCCTCTGACAGTGCGGCACTCCCTCAGCACTGACCCTCTGACAGTGCGGCACTCCCTCAGCACTGACCCTCTGACAGTGCGGCACTCCCTCAGCACTGACCCTCTGACAGAGTGCTGACTTTAGTGCTCCCTTCTCTGGGTTGCAAGGTACTGATGCGCAGTTTGTACACAAGGTTTTTGCACTCTCTGCACACAATCTCCTGATGTCGGTGTGGAACGATGAGTTCTGAGCAGTTTTCTCTGTTCCGAGGTGGCTGTATCTTTCTCAAACTGTGTCTCACTCTTTCAGCCGGCCCCCCTCGGTCGACAAGGCAGAGCTGGACTGTTACACGATCTGTTTGATTCCAGTATACTCGACATTGAGGTAAGTAACTGGACCTATTGAGTGAAACCCTTCAGTTTGCCGCGCAGGAACAGGAGGAGGCCATTCATCCTTCTACACTGCAGGGATTCTATGATTCTAAGGACAGATCGGAAAGATTAAGTTTGGGGTGGCACGGTGGTTAGCACTGCTGCCTCACAGCACCGGCGACCCGGATCCAATTCCCGGCTTGGGTCACTGTTTGTGTGGATATTTGCACATTCTCCCCGTGTCTGCGTGGGTTTCCTCCGGGTGCTCCGGTTTCCTCCCACAGTCCAAAGATGTGCGGGTTAGGTGGATTGGCCATGCTAAATTGCCCCTTAGTGTCAGGGGGACTAGCTCGAGTAAATGCATGAAGTTACAGGGATACGGTCTGGGTGGGATTGTTGTTGGTGCAGACTCGATGGGCCGAATGGCCTCCTCCTGCACTGAATTGTATGATTCACTGGAGTTTAGAAGGGTAAGAGGTGGCTTGGTTAAAACCATTAAAATCTTGAAGGGCATTGTCAGTTTAAAGTTTATTTATTGTCAGAAGTAGGCTTACATTAACACTGCAATGAAGTTAGTGAAAATCCCCTGGTCGCCACACTCCGGCGCCTGTTCGGGTAACACTGAGGGGGAATTTAGCACGGCCAATGCACCTAAGCCGCACATCTTTGGACTATGGGAGGAAACCCACGCAGACACGGGGAGAATGTGCAAACTCCACACAGCCAATGACCCAAGCCAGGAACCGAACCTAGGTCCCTGGCGCTGAGAGGCAGCAGTGCGAACCACCGTGCCATCCCAAACTACCCCTGCTTTATCCCCCCTGGCCCCATACATTTATCCTGCTAATCCCCTAACCGACACATCTTGAGACACTGAGGGGCAGTTGATTAACAAAGGGATGAAAGGTGACAGAGAGTTGGCAGGAATGTGGAGTCAAGGTTAAAATCCGATCATCCATGACTTTATTGAATGGAAAAGCAGGCTCGAGGGGCCAAGTAGCCTCGTTCTTATATCATAGAATCCCTACAATGCAGGAGGAGGTCATTTGGCCCATCGAGTCTGCACCACCTCTCCGAGAATCTTACCCAGGCCCTATCCCTGTAACCCCATGTATTTACCCCTCTAACCTGCACATCTTTGGACACTAAGGGACAATTTAGCATGGCCAATCCACCTAACCTGCACATCTTTGGACACTAAGGGGCAATTTAGCATGGCCAATCCACCCTAACCTGCACATCTTTGGACTGTCGGAGGAAACTGGAGCACCTGGGGTGGGTCGGTCTCTAATTCTCGCTGTGCGCTTACATCTCATTTTGGCATTAGTGTGAGGGTAAGATGTTGCATTCTGGGCACAATTCTATTGACAAACCAAGGAGCTTTTGTTGAAACAATCTTTATTTAAGAACACAGTTTGGTTATCAAAATAAATTAGCTTAACTTCTAACTACTGAACAATACGAGATACAATTCTTAACTGCTAACCTATCTGAGTTCCAATCATGCAATATTTCCCTCGTAGACTTCAACCTCTCTTTAAAATTAGTTAGCCAAACATGGGCATACTTTCTTGTCTTCGGTTAACAGTCCTGGAGCTTTCAGAGCACCTCTGGAGTGAGGCAGAGATGCACTGCTTCCTTCTGGCAGCAACTCACTTATATTTTGAAATGAAACTGAAATGTTTTCCTGCAAGCTTAGCTCCTCCCATTAATCACCTGACTCTGTCAATCAGCCTAAACAAGACTCTGCTCTGAAACCCCAGAGGGACCCTAAGTAAACACAAATGCTTTGGCCCTGCTTAAACAAACACTCCATGTCTGAAATGAGTACTTATCTTGTTCTCCCGGCCAGTAATTTAAGGGTTTAGCCAGACAAACTGGCACCGTGCAGAACAGATCTCAATTCTGAAGTAAAATAAATGTTTAATTATTAGTTAAAAGTAAGGCTCACTGCAAAGAAATTACTGTGAAAATCCCCTAGTCGCCACACTCCGGCGCCTGTTCGGGTAACACCGAGGGAGAATTTAGCACAGCCGATGCGTTTGACCAGCACGTCTTTCAGAGTGTGGGGAGGAGACCCACGGGGAGAACACAAACTGCACACAGCCAGTGAGCCGAGCCGGGAATTGAACTCGGGTCCTTGGCCGCTGAGGGGCAGCAGTGCTAACCACGGTGTCGCTCCTCGGCAGAAACATGATGTCAATCCATTTCTCATCAGCTCAGTCTCGTCTTGTTGACTCCAGTTCTTGTCTTTTGTGTCCTCAGGATTTCTGAAGTTACTGCAGGCGGGATGAGTTCATGCGCTGTGGCTGGAATGGAGTGTCTGTGCTGCTGGGTGTGGTGGGACGGGACGGGACGCTTGCCTCTGCGACGACCACAGCCAAAGCTACTGTTTTTAGTTGCGTTTCTTGATCAGTTGCTTCTGAAATGATTTGGGGCATTTTGTTACTGAGCACACAGGATTGAGTGGAGGCTTGAGCGAGGTTCCAGAGCTGCTGCTCTGTTGTACAGTTTTAAGCTGTCTTTTTTTTTGTACATTTCCGATGTAAAGAGATTTTGTTTTTCCTGCTTAGTTTATGGTCTGTTAATAAAAGTGATATCGACTTAAATCCTCCCCGGTTTCTTGGCTGCTTTCGGTCTGTTCTTCCTCCTCCCGAGGTCTGGTGTTGACGGCGAGAGGACACTGTGCTGTTCGAGTGTGAGAAGCAGCAGCGAGGACATCTCAACAGGGTTTACAGCACAGGACGCGGGCCCTTCAGCCCATCATGTTTGTGCCTGCCATCAAGCACCCATCTATTCTGATCCCATTTTCCGGCACTGTAGCCTTGTCTCCTGCGGCTTTTCGAGTGTTCATCGAAATGTTTCTGAAATGTTGAGGGTTCTTCCCCCACCCCCTCCCCTTTCAGGCAGTGAGTTCCTGATGCCCATCACCAGTGTGAAAAAGATTTTCCTCTAATCTAAACCCATTACCTTAAATCTCTTCCCCCTGGTTACTGACCCCTCTGCTGAGGGGAAAGCTTCCTTCCTGTCCACTCTTATCCATGTCCCTCATAATTTTGTACACCTCGATCAGTTTCCCCCTCAGCCTTGCACAGACGGTGGTGAATGTCTGGAACGCGCTGCCCGGGGAGGGGGTGGGAGCGGGTACGATAGCGGCATTTAAGGGGCATCGAGACGAATACATGAATAGGATGGGAATGGAAGGATACGGACTCTAAGTGCGTACGGTTTTTAGTTTAGGCAGGCATCATGATCGGCGCAGGCTTGGAGGGCCG
>NW_027594752.1:0-13175 GCF_964213995.1 Mustelus asterias | reverse complement strand
TCTCTCTCTCAGGGAGATATCTGTACACTGACTGGTGACTCTCTCTCTCTCTCAGGGAGATATCTGTACACTGACTGGTGTCTCTCTCTCTCTCTCAGGGAGATATCTGTACACTGACTGGTGTCTCTCTCTCTCTCTCAGGGAGATATCTGTACACTGACTGGTGTCTCTCAGTCCCTCTCTCTCTCTCGGAGATATCTGTACACTGACTGGTGTCTCTCAGTCCCCTCTCTCTCTCTCAGGGAGATATCTGTACACTGACTGGTGTCTCTCAGTCCCTCTCTCTCTCTCTGGGAGATATCTGTACACTGACTGGTGTCTCTCTCTCTCTCTCTCAGGGAGATATCTGTACACTGACTGGTGTCTCTCAGTCCCCCTCTCACTCAGGGAGATATCTGTACACTGACTGGTGTCTCTCAGTCCCCTCTCTCTCTCAGGGAGATATCTGTACACTGACTGGTGTCTCTCAGTCCCCTCTCTCTCTCTCAGGGAGATATCTGTACACTGACTGGTGTCTCTCAGTCCCCTCTCTCTCTCTCAGGGAGATATCTGTACACTGACTGGTGTCTCTCAGTCCCCCCTCTCTCTCTCTCTCTCTCAGGGAGATATCTGTACACTGACTGGTGTCTCTCAGTCCCCTCTCTCTCTCTCAGGGAGATATCTGTACACTGACTGGTGTCTCTCAGTCCCCTCTCTCTCTCTCAGGGAGATATCCGTACACTGACTGGTGTCTCTCAGTCCCCCTCTCTCTCTCTCAGGGAGATATCTGTACACTGACTGGTGTCTCTCAGTCCTCTCTCTCTCAGGGTGATATCTGTACACTGACTGATGTCTCTAATTCCCCTCTCTCTCTCTCAGGGAGATATCTGTACACTGACTGGTATCTCTCAGTCCCCTCTCTCTCTCTCCCAGGGAGATATCTGTACACTGACTGGTGTCTCTCAGTCCTCTCTCTCTCTCTCTCTCAGGGCGATACCTGTACACTGACTGGTGTCTCTCACTCCCCTCTCTCTCTCTCTCTCAGGGAGATATCTGTACACTGACTGGTGTCTCTCAGTCCCCTCTCTCTCTCAGGGAGATATCTGTACACTGACTGGTGTCTCTCAGTCCCCTCTCTCTCTCAGGGTGATATCTGTACACTGACTGGTGTCTCTCAGTCCCCTCTCTCACTCAGGGAGATATCTGTACACTGACTGGTGTCTCTCAGTCCCCTCTCTCTCTCAGGGAGATATCTGTACACTGACTGGTGTCTCTCAGTCCCCTCTCTCTCAGGGAGATATCTGTACACTGACTGGTGTCTCTCAGTCCCCTCTCTCTCTCTCAGAGAGATATCTGTACACTGACTGGTGTCTCTCAGTCCCCTCTCTCTCTCAGGGTGATATCTGTACACTGACTGGTGTCTCTCAGTCCCCTCTCTCTCTCAGGGAGATATCTGTACACTGACTGGTGTCTCTCAGTCCTCTCTCTCTCTCAGGGTGATATCTGTACACTGACTGGTGTCTCTCAGTCCTCTCTCTCTCTCAGGGAGATATCTGTACACTGACTGGTGTCTCTCAGTCCCCTCTCTCTCTCAGGGAGATATCTGTACACTGACTGGTGTCTCTCAGTCCCCTCTCTCACTCAGGGAGATATCTGTACACTGACTGGTGTCTCTCAGTCCCCTCTCTCTCTCTCTCAGGGAGATATCTGTGCACTGACTGGTGTCTCTCAGTCCTCTCTCTCTCTCAGGGAGATATCTGTACACTGACTGGTGTCTCTCAGTCCCCTCTCTCTCTCAGGGAGATACCTGTACACTGACTGGTGTCTCTCAGTCCCCTCTCTCTCTCAGGGAGATATCTGTACACTGACCGGTGTCTCTCAGTCCCCTCTCTCTCTCAGGGTGATATCTGTACACTGACTGGTGTCTCTCAGTCCCCTCTCTCTCTCTCTCAGGGAGATATCTGTACACTGACTGGTGTCTCTCAGTCCCCTCTCTCTCTCTCTCAGGGAGATATCTGTACACTGACTGGTGTCTCTCAGTCCTCTCTCTCTCTCTCTCAGGGTGATATCTGTACACTGACTGGTGTCTCTCAGTCCCCTCTCTCTCTCTCAGGGAGATATCTGTACACTGACTGGTGTCTCTCAGTCCTCTCTCTCTCTCTCTCAGGGTGATATCTGTACACTGACTGGTGTCTCTCAGTCCCCTCTCTCAGGGAGATATCTGTACACTGACTGGTGTCTCTCAGTCCCCTCTCTCTCTCCCAGGGAGATATCTGTACACTGACTGGTGTCTCTCAGTCCCCTCTCTCTCTCTCAGGGAGATATCTGTACACTGACTGGTGTCTCTCAGTCCCCTCTCTCTCTCTCTCTCTCAGGGAGATATCTGTACACTGACTGGTGTCTCTAATTCCCCCCTCCACTCTCTCCCGGATTGGGGATGGGGGGGAGACAGACATCTGAACTCTGACCTCTCACTCTGTGACCTCTTCCTTGCCCCCCCCCCCACCCCCCACCCCCTCCCCCCCACCCCCTCCCTCAGGTGTTGCCGGGAGGAGCCGCCCGATTGGCCAGCTGGAGTATTGGGTCAGGTTTCGGCTGCCAGGCGATGAAGTGATTGGACGATACGCGGAGGACGACCTGGAGGTGAGGGGTCGCCCTGTGTCCGAACATCAGGGGGCGCTCTCCCGCCCTCTTCAGGTAAACAGGTGATGGGGGCGGTGGGGGGGGCGGCGAGGGGGCGGTGGGGGGGGCCAGTGAGGGGCGGGGGGCCGCGCTGGCAACCTGAAACCGTGGGAGGGTCAGAGGTTACAGTTCATTAGCACCGGGACATCAGATATAGGAGCAGGAGGTGACCATCCGGCCAGCCGGGCCTGCCCCACCATCCTCTGGTTTTAGACTCCCCTACCTTTGGGAAAAGATATTGACTATCTAGCTGATCTGTGCCTCTCATTATTTTATAGATCTCTATAAGATCACCCCTCAGCCTCCTACGCTCCAGAGAAAAAAGTCCCAGTCTATCCAGCCTCTCCTTATAACTCAATCCATCAAGTCCTCTTTCTAGTTTAATAATATCCTTTCTATAATAGGGTGACCAGAACTGTACACAGTATTCCAAGTGTGGCCTTACCAATGTCTTGTACAACTTCAACAAGACGTCCCAGTCTATCCAGCCTCTCCTTATGACTCAAACTAAGATGGTCACCCCCTTATCCTGAGACTCTGCACTTCCATCCCACACACCCCTTGTGTTTTAGATTCCCCGTTCCAGCGGGTAACAACTTCTCACCCTCCCCCCTATCAAACCCCCGCCTTCAGAATTGCGTGTGGGGATTCTCTCTCTCGCTCTCCTGAATATCCATCGACCCAATTCCCTCAACCTCTCGCCATCAAACAACCCCCCCTCATCCCCAGGGATCAATCTGGAGAAACCTCATCGCACCACCCCCCCCTCCGATTTCTTTCAAAGTGTATTTATTAGTGTCGCAAGTAAGGCTGACATTAACACCGCAATGAAGTTACTGTGAGAATCCCCTAGTGGCCCACACTCCAGTGCCTGTTCAGGTTACACTGAGGGAGAATTTAGCACGGCCAATGCACCCGAACCCGCGCGACTTTCAGACTGTGGGAGGAAACCGGAGCACCCGGAGGAAACCCACGCAGACACGGGGAGAACGTGCAGACTCCACACAGACAGTGACCCAGGCCGGGGATCGAACCCGGGTCCCTGGAGCTGTGAGGCCGCAGTGCTAATCACTGTGCTACCCGGTCAAAAGAGAGAGAGGGAGGAATGGATATAGCTGAGGAGGACTGGAGTACTTGGAGTACTGTGTGCAGTTCTGGTCCCCACATTACAGGAAGGATGTGGAGGCTTTGGAGAGGGTGCAGAGGAGGTTTACCAGGATGTTGCCTGGTATGGAGGGGAGATCCTATGAGGAGAGGCTGAGGGATTTGGGATTGTTTTCGCTGGAAAGGCGGCGGCTAAGAGGGGATCTTATTGAAACATATAAGATGATTAGAGGTTTAGATAGGGTGGATAGTGATAGCCTTTTTCCTCTGATGGAGAAATCCAGCACGAGGGGGCATGGCTTTAAATTGAGGGGGGGTAGTTATAGAACCGATGTCAGGGGTAGGTTCTTTACCAAGAGGGTGGTGAGGGATTGGAATGCCCTGCCAGCATCAGTAGTAAATGCGCCTAGTTTGGGGGCGTTTAAGAGATCCGTAGATAGGTTCATGGACGAAAAGAAATTGGTTTAGGTTGGAGGGTCACAGTTTTTTTTTTTAACTGGTCGGTGCAACATCGTGGGCCGAAGGGCCTGTTCTGCGCTGTAATGTTCTATGTTCTATGTTCTATGTTCTAGAGAGAACAAAGAACACAGAACATTCCAGCACAGGAAGAGGCCCTTCGGCCCCTCCAAGCCTGCACCGACCATGCTGCCCCGACTGAACTAAAACCCCCTACCCTTCCGGGGACCGTATCCCTCTATTCCCATCCTATTCATGTACTTGTCAAGATGCCCCTTAAAACTCACTACCGTATCCGCTTCCACTCCCTCCCCCGGCAGCGAGTTCCAGGCACCCACCACCCTCTGTGTAAAAAATCTGCCTCGTACATCTCCTTTAAACCTTGCCCCTCGCACCTTAAACCTGTGCCCCCCTAGTAATTGACTCTTCCACCCTGGGGAAAAAGCTTCTGACTATCCACTCTGTCCATGCCCCTCATAATCTTGTAGACTTCTATCAGGTCTCCCCTCAACCTCCGTCGCTCCAGTGAGAACAAACCAAGTTTCTCCAACCTCTCCTCATAGCTAATGCCCTCCATACCAGGCAACATCCTGGTAAATCTTTTCTGGACCCTCTCCAAAGCCTCCACATCCGTCAGTGTTAACCCAGCCTGCCACCCCGTGTGAGTCACCCCTTCCTTCAATGGGGAGACTAAAACTTTTTTTTATTCATTGGGATGGCACGGTGGCCGTGCTAAATTGTCCCTTAGTGTCCAAAGATGTGTAGGTTAGGGTGAATTGGCCATGCTAAATTGTCCCTTAGTGTCCAAAGATGTGTAGGTTAAGTGAATTGGCCATGCTAAATTGTCCCTTAGTGTCCAAAGATGTGCAGGTTGGGTGGATTGGCCATGCTAAATTATCCCTTCGTGTCCAAAGATGTGCAGGTTAAGTGAATTGGCCATGCTAAATTGTCCCTTAGTGTCCAAAGATGTGCAGGTTGGGTGGATTGGCCATGCTAAATTGTCCCTTAGTGTCCAAAGATGTGCAGGTTAAGTGAATTGGCCATGCTAAATTGTCCCTTAGTGTCCAAAGATGTGCAGGTTGGGTGGATTGGCCATGCTAAATTATCCCTTCGTGTCCAAAGATGTGCAGGTTAAGTGAATTGGCCATGCTAAATTGTCCCTTAGTGTCCAAAGATGTGTAGGTTAAGTGGATTGGCCATGCTAAATTGTCCCTTAGTGTCCAAAGATGTGCAGGTTAAGTGAATTGGCCATGCTAAATTGTCCCTTAGTGTCCAAAGATGTGCAGGTTAGGTGGATTGGCCATGCTAAATTGTCCCTTCGTGTCCAAAGATGTGTAGGTTAGGTGGATTGGCCATGCTAAATTGCCCCTTAGTGTCCAAAGATGTGCAGGTTAGGGTGGATTGGCCATGCTAAATTGTCCCTTAGTGTCCAAAGATGTGTAGGTTAAGTGAATTGGCCATGCTAAATTGTCCCTTAGTGTCCAAAGATGTGTAGGTTAAGTGAATTGGCCATGCTAAATTGTCCCTTCGTGTCCAAAGATGTGTAGGTTAGGTGGATTGGCCATGCTAAATTGTCCCTTCGTGTCCAAAGATGTGCAGGTTAGGTGGATTGGCCATGCTAAATTGCCCCTTAGTGTCCAAAAATGTGCGGGTTAGGTGGAATGGCCATGCTAAATCGCCCCTTAGTGTCCAAAGATGTGTAGGTTAGGTGGATTGACCATGCTAAATTGCCCCTTAGTGTCCAAAGATGTGTAGGTTAAGTGAATTGGCCGTGCTAAATTGCCCTTAGTGTCCAAAGATGTGCCGGTTAGGTGGATTGGCCATGCTAAATTGCTCCTTAGTGTCCAAAGATGTGCAGGTTAGGTGAATTGGCCGTGCTAAATTGCCCCTTAGTGTCCAAAGATGTGTAGGTTAGGTGGATTGGCCATGCTAAATTGCTCCTTGGTGTCCAAAGATGTGTAGGTTAGGTGGATTGGCCGTGCTAAATTGCCCCTTAGTGTCCAAAGATGTGCAGGTTAGGTGAATTGGCCGTGCTAAATTGCCCCTTAGTGTCCAAAGATGTGTAGGTTAGGGTGGATTGGCCATGCTAAATTGCCCCTTAGTGTCCAAAGATGTGCAGGTTAGGTGGATTGGCCATGCTAAATTGTCCCGTAGTGTCAGGGGGACTGGCAGGGTTAATAAGTGGGGATATGGGGATAGGGCCTGGATGCGAGTGTGGTCTGTTCAGACTCGATGGGCCGAATGGTGTGCTTCTACAGTTGTAATTATTCTGTGATTCTAATTGTATTCCTGTGTCAAATAAGACGACCAAGTTGACAATTTTAGCGCGTGGCGAGTCTCTAGAAATCTCTTCCATAAAAGATGGTGGGAGCTGAGACTTTGAATATTTTTAAGACAGAGGGAGATAGATTCTCGATTAACGAGGGGAAGGGGGATGAAAGGTTCTCGGGGGAAGAGTTCGGCGGGAATATGGGGTTCGAGTTTCCAATCAGACCAGCCAACCATCTTACTGAATAGTGGGGCAGGCTCGAAGGCCAGAGTGGCCTCACTCCAAGTTGTCCTCCAAACCCAGTGGGGTGGCACGGTGGGTTCGCGCTGCTGCCTCACAGCGCCAGGGACCCGGGGCAGCACGGTGCCACAGTGGGTTCACACTGCTGCCTCACAGCGCCAGGGACCCGGGCTCGATTCCCGGCTCGGGTCACTGTCTGTACGGAGTCTGCACGTTCTCCCCGTGTCTGCGTGGGTTTCCTCCGGGTGCTCCGGTTTCCTCCCACCGTCCAAAGATGAGTGGTTGATTGGCCGTGCTAAGTTGACCCTAGTGTCAGGGGGATTAGCCGGGTAAATGTGGGGGGTGACGGGAATAGGGCCTGGGTGGGATTGTGGTCGGTGCAGACTCGATGGGCCGAATGGCCTCCTTCTGCACTGGAGGGATTCTATTCTATGAGTCTTGAAATCAGACAACGTTTTGGCCTCAACTGCTTTCTGTGGGAGTGAATTCCACACATTCACCACCCTCTGGGTGAAGAAACTTCTCCTCACCTCAGTTCTAAAAGGTTTCCCCCTTATCCTCAAACTATGACCCCTCGTTCTGGACTCCCCCCACCATCGGGAACATTCTTTCTGAATCTACCCTGTCTAACCCTGTTAGAATTTTATAAGTTTCTATGAGATCCCCTCTCACTCTTCTAAACTCCAGTGAATATAATCCTAACCCACTTAGTCTCTCCTCATATGACAGACCTGCCATCCCAGGAATCAGCCTGGTAAACCTTCGCTGCACTCCCTCTATCGCAAGGACATCCTTCCTCAGATAAGGAGACCAAAACTGCACACAATACTCCAGGTGTGGCCTCACCAACGCCCTGTACAATTGCAACAAAACATCCCTATCCCTAAACTCCAATCCTCTCGCTATGAAGGCCAACATACCATTCACCTTCTTTACTGCCTGCTGTACCTGGGCACTTACTCTCAGCGACTGATGCACGAGGACTCCAAGGTCTCGTTGAGTATCCGCCTCTCTCAATTTACACCCATTCAAATAATAATCTGTCTCCCTATTATCGCAGCAAAACTGGATAACCTCACACTTATCCACGTTATACTGCACAAAACAGTTCAGTTGAGACTCCCACTAATTTGATGAAACCGTTCTTATTCAGGTTACTTCCAGAGTCCAAGACTTCGGAAAAGTATCACAGAGGGATGAGGACGTGAGAGAGAGCGTCTCCAAGACTGGTGAGTGACAGAGCAAAAACCGACACCCCGGGAGTGAGTTACAGACTGGAATCTAACCGAGGGGTTCGGGGTGGTTTATATATAGAATAACAGATACCCGGGAGTGAGTTACAGACTGGAATCTAATCGAGGGGTTCGGGGTGGTTTATATACAGAATAACAGATACCCGGGAGTGAGTTACAGACTGGAATCTAATCGAGGGTTCGGGTGGTTTATATATAGAATAACAGATACCCGGGAGTGAGTTACAGACTGGAATCTAATCGAGGGGTTCGGGGTGGTTTATATATAGAATAACAGATACCCGGGAGTGAGTTACAGACTGGAATCTAATCAAGGGGTTCGGGGTGGTTTATATACAGAATAACAGATACCCGGGAGTGAGTTACAGACTGGAATCTAATCGAGGGGTTCGGGGTGGTTTATATATAGAATAACAGATACCCGGGAGTGAGTTACAGACTGGAATCTAATCGAGGGGTTCGGGGTGGTTTATATATAGAATAACAGATACCCGGGAGTGAGTTACAGACTGGAATCTAATCGAGGGGTTCGGGGTGGTTTATATATAGAATAACAGGTACCCGGGAGTGAGTTACAGACTGGAATCTAATCGAGGGGTTCAGGGTGGTTTATATATAGAATAACAGATACCCGGGAGTAAGTTACAGACTGGAATCTAATCGAGGGGTTCAGGGTGGTTTATATATAGAATAACAGATACCCGGGAGTGAGTGACAGACTGGAATCGAATCGAGGGGTTCAGGGTGGTTTATATATAGAATAACAGATACCCGGGAGTGAGTTACAGACTGGAATCTAATCGAGGGGTTCAGGGTGGTTTATATATAGAATAACAGATACCCGGGAGTGAGTTACAGACTGGAATCTAATCGAGGGGTTCAGGGTGGTTTATATATAGAATAACAGATACCCGGGAGTGAGTTACAGACTGGAATCTAATCGAGGGGTTCGGGGTGGTTTATATATAGAATAACAGATACCCGGAAGTGAGTTACAGACTGGAATCTAATCGAGGGGTTCGGGGTGGTTTATATATAGAATAACAGATACCCGGGAGTGAGTTACAGACTGGAATCTAATCGAGGGGTTCGGGGTGGTTTATATATAGAATAACAGATACCCGGGAGTGAGTTACAGACTGGAATCTAATCGAGGGGTTCAGGGTGGTTTATATATAGAATAACAGATACCCGGGAGTGAGTTACAGACTGGAATCTAATCGAGGGGTTCGGGGTGGTTTATATATAGAATAACAGATACCCGGGAGTGAGTTACAGACTGGAATCTAATCGAGGGGTTCGGGGTGGTTTATGTATAGAATAACAGATACCCGGGAGAGAGTTACAGACTGGAATCTAATCGAGGGGTTCGGGGTGGTTTATATATAGAATAACAGATACCCAGGAGTGAGTTACAGACTGGAATCTAATCGAGGGGTTCGGGGTGGTTTATATATAGAATAACAGATACCCGGGAGTGAGTTACAGACTGGAATCTAATCGAGGGGTTCAGTGTGCTTCATATATAGAATAACAGATACGCGGGAGTGAGTTACAGACTGGAATCTAATCGAGGGGTTCGGGCTGGTTTATATATAGAATGACAGATACCCGGGAGTGAGTTACAGACTGGAATCTAATCGAGGGGTTCGGGGTGGTTGATATATAGAATAACAGATACCCGGGAGTGAGTTACAGACTGGAATCTAATCGAGGGGTTCGGGGTGGTTTATATATAGAATAACAGATACCCGGGAGTGAGTTACAGACTGGAATCTAACCGAGGGGTTCTGGGTGGTTTATATATAGAATAACAGATACCCGGGAGTGAGTTACAGACTGGAATCTAATCGAGGGGTTCGGGGTGGTTTATATATAGAATAACAGATACCCGGCAGTGAGTTACAGACTGGAATCGAAGCGAGGGGTTCGGAGTGGTTTATATATAGAATAACAGATACCCGGGAGTGAGTTACAGACTGGAATCTAACCGAGGGGTTCGGGGTGGTTTATATATAGAATAACAGATACCCAGGAGTGAGTTACAGACTGGAATCTAATCGAGGGGTTCAGGGTGGTTTATATATAGAATAACAGATACCCGGGAGTGAGTTACAGACTGGAATCTAATCGAGGGGTTCGGGGTGGTTTATATATAGAATAACAGATACCCGGGAGTGAGTTACAGACTGGAATCTAATCGAGGGATTCAGGGTGGTTTATATATAGAATAACAGATACCCGGGAGTGAGTTACAGACTGGAATCTGATCGAGGGATTCGGGGTGGTTTATATATAGAATAACAGATACCCGGGAGTGAGTTACAGACTGGAATCTGATCGAGGGATTCGGGGTGGTTTATATATAGAATAACAGATACCCGGGAGTGAGTTACAGACTGGAATCTGATCGAGGGATTCGGGGTGGTTTATATATAGAATAACAGATACCCGGGAGTGAGTTACAGACTGGAATCTAATCGAGGGGTTCAGGGTGGTTTATATATAGAATAACAGATACCCGGGAGTGAGTTACAGACTGGAATCTAATCGAGGGGTTCGGGGTGGTTTATATATAGAATAACAGATACCCGGGAGTGAGTTACAGACTGGAATCTAATCGAGGGGTTCGGGGTGGTTTATATATAGAATAACAGATACCCGGGAGTGAGTTACAGACTGGAATCTAATCGAGGGTTCAGGGTGGTTTATATATAGAATAACAGATACCCGGGAGTGAGTTACTGACTGGAATCTAATCGAGGGATTCGGGGTGGTTTATTCGGATTGTATTTTAAATGTCGCTCTCTGCTCCCTCAGTGTTGTGGAGTCTAGACAGTTCCCACACAGAGACAGACGGCAGCGAGACACAGACGACTGACAGCGATGAACTTGTACAGTTCCCACTCGGGTCACCCACCCAGCCGGTGAGGATGGTTTGATCTGAATATGTGGGGCTGGGAAGGGGTATCGGACGTGGGGAGGGGGGGGGGGGTCTGTCCGAAGGTGGCCGAGGGGGGGGGGTTATCAGAGCGAGTGGGAGGGGGTCGGAAGTCAGAGGGTTATCAGAGCGAGTGGGAGGGGTCGGGGGTCGGAGGGTTATCAGAGCGAGTGGGAGGGGTCGGGGGTCGGAGGGTTATCAGAGCGAGTGGGAGGGGTCGGGGGTCGGAGGGTTATCAGAGCGAGTGGGAGGGGTCGGAAGTCAGAGGGTTATCAGAGCGAGTGGGAGGGTCGGAGGTCGGAGGGTTATCAGAGCGAGTGGGAGGGGTCGGGGGTCGGAGGGTTATCAGGATGAGTGTGGGAGGGGGCATTAACAGGGTGGGGGGTATTAATGGGGTGGGGGGATATTAACCTCCCTGGACACCCCCCCCCCCTCCCACCCTGGGGACATCGCCAAGGGACCGCCTCCTCCCCCCTCCTGACCAAATTCAGAGCTGCCAACGGGCTATTGAACTGCTTGGGGCATCACAACCCTAACCCGATCCGCAGCAAGGTGGGGGGGGGGGGGGCGCAGGAAAGGGGGGGCGCAGGGACGGGGCCAAGGACCCCCCCCAACCTCCCCCGCCCCAATCCCCCCTTCCCCTCCCTTCCCATCCCCCTCCCATCCCATCCCCCCTCCCCCTCCTCCTCCCCCGTCCCCCTGCCCCCTCCCCCGTCCCCTTCCCCCCCTCCCCCAGACCCCACACCCAACTCATCATCAAGTCCGTGGGGGGTCTCAGACTGGGATTATTTTCCCCCCCTCGCCCCCCGCGCTGAGCCCCACATTACCGGGGGGGGGAGACGGTGACACGAGGTATTTTTCTCCATCCCCCCCACACCCCGGAGGGGGGGGGAATGGGCAGTGATTTAATTCTCGGTGTGGTGTTTGCCGCCCGCAGGCCAGCCAGAGGATACGGGTGGAGGTCCTGTGGCTGTCTCTGTCTCCCGGGGGCCGGGCGGCCGGGGACCCCGGAGTCCGCCAGCTCTACGTGGAGTACCTGCTGCCGGGGGTCCCCCTCCGGGACACCGAGACCCCCGTCTCTCTCCGCAAACCCCGGGGGGGGAGAAGATTCACTTTAACTTCAGCAAAGGTAATGGGGGGGCGGGGTGGTTGGGGGCGAGGGGGAGAGGGAGGGGGAGTAGGGGGGGGCGAGGAGGAGAGGGAGGGGAGTAGGGGGGTGAGGGGGAGAGGGAGGGGAGTAGGGGGGGCGAGGGGGAGAGGGAGGGGGAGTAGGGGGGTGAGGGGGAGAGGGAGGGGGAGTAGGGGGGGCGAGGGGGAGAGGGAGGGGGAGTAGGGGGGTGAGGGGGAGAGGGGCGAGGGAGGCGGGAATGGGCAAGAGGGCGAGGGGGGAGGAATGGGGGAGTGGGAGGGGGAGGAATTGGGAGGGGGAGGGGGAGTGGGTGAAGGGGGGTTGGGGGTGTGGGGGGCAGAGAGGGCGTATTATGGGGGGTAAATGTGAGGTCATCCATTTTGGTCGGAATAACAGCAAAATGGACTATTATTTAAATGGTAAAAAATTGCAGCATGCTGCTGTGCAGAGGGACCTGGGTGACAGAGAGGTTTACAGCATGGAAACAGGCCCTTCGGCCCAACTTGTCCATGCTGCCCTTTTTTTTTAACCCCCTAAGCTAGTCCCAATTGCCCGCGTTTGCCCCATATCCCTCTATACCCATCGTACCCATGTAACTATCTAAACGCTTTATAAAAGACAAAATTGTACCCGCCTCTACTACTGCCTCTGGCAGCTCGTTCCAGACACTCACCATCCTGTGTGTGAACAAAATTGCCCCTCTGGACACTTTTGTATCTCTCCCCTCTCACCTTAAACCTATGCCCTCTAGTTTTAGACTCCCCTCCCTTGGGAAAAGATATTGACTATCCAGCTGATCTATGCCCTCATTATTTTATAGACCTCTATAAGATCACCCCTCAGCCTCCTACGCTCCAGAGAAAAAAGTCCCAGTCTATCCAGCCTCTCCTTATAACTCAAACCATCAAGTCCCGGTAGCATCCTAGTAAATCTTTTCTGCACTCTTTCTAGTTTAATAATATCCTTTCTATAATAGGGTGACCAGAACTGTACACAGTATTCCAAGTGTGGCCTTACCAATGTCTTGTACAACTTCAACAAGACGTCCCAACTCCTGTATTCAATGTTCTGACTGATGAAACCAAGCATGCCGAATGCCTTCTTCACCACTCTGTCCACCTG
>NW_027594751.1:0-13185 GCF_964213995.1 Mustelus asterias | reverse complement strand
AGAGAGAGAGAGAGACTGAGAGAGACAGACAGAGAGAGAGAGAGACAGAGGGAGACAGAGGGAGACAGAGGGAGACGGACAGTGACGGACAGTGACGGACAGAGACAGTGAGAGAGACAGAGAGAGAGAGACAGAGAGAGAGACAGAGAGAGAGACAGAGGGAGAGACAGAGGGAGAGACAGAGGGAGAGAGAGACAGAGAGAGAGAGACAGAGAGAGAGAGACAGAGAGAGAGACAGAGGGAGAGACAGAGGGAGAGACAGAGGGAGAGACAGAGGGAGAGACAGAGGAGAGACAGAGGGAGAGAGACAGAGAGAGAGACAGAGAGAGAGAGACAGAGAGAGAGAGATAGAGAGACAGAGAGAGACAGAGAGAGAGAGACAGAGAGAGAGAGACAAGAGAAAGAGATAGTGAGGGAGAGATAGAGAGAGACAGAGGGAGACAGAGGGAGACAGGGAGAGAGAGAGAGACACACACACACAGAGAGAGACAGAGAGAGATACAGAGAGAGAGAGACAGAGAAACAGAGAGAGAGACAGAGATTAAAGAGAGAGAGACAGAGAGAGAGAGAGAGAGAGAGAGGGAGGGAGGCAGAGAGAGACGGGAGGAGGCAGAGAGAGAGAGAGAGAGAGGGAGGGAGGCAGAGAGAGAGGGAGGAGGCAGTGTTACTGGGGGCAGCTGGGTGTGGGGAAGTGAGTCGGAGCGGGTTCGGGTGAAGTGGATCGATGACAGGAGCTGCAGACAGGCTGGGAGTGCCCGGGGATTGAAGAGGGGTCTCTCTTTCCATCCCCAGTGCCCTCCCTGCTCCATTTGCCCCCTTCCCCCCCCCCCCACACCCCCCCCGACACACTCGACAGAGGGTCAGTCAGCGATGCGGCACAGGGTGAGGTAAGGAATTCTCGCGCACGCGCGCTGGCACCCTGCTGTGTTCCCATCCTCCCCTCCGCTCCCGCAACGCCAGCGGCAGCTCCTGCACTCCCCGCTATTCGACTGCAGAATGCTTCGCGATTTGACGAAATCTACCCCCCCGACCATCACACTCTGAAGCGCACTTCCTTCTGTCTCTTCCAGGACCCCAGGCCACGGGGCGGCACCCCGACTGCTCTGGCTCCTCCTGGGGGCGTGCCTGGCAGCGGGGGGAGGCCAGGGCGGGAGCGAGGGGCAAAGGGGCCGCCGGGGGAGGCGGCAGGCAGTGCGGGGCTACGTGGGCATGGAGTCCTCCACCCCCGCCAACACGGAGAGGGCGCCAGGCTCCTCGATGTACCCCTGGGCCATCGTCTGGGGGCCAACTGCGGGAGAGGAGATCGGGACGGAGACCACGGCCATCGAGGGGGTGCCACGCTCCCCCCACCCACTCCAGAGCACCCCAGGCAGAGGCGGCACGCGGCGGGACCCCGACTGGTTTAACCACGGCGAGACACCAGCCACCATCGGACCCTCGTTGTTTGACAGATCTACACAGGGTAGGTACACTCCGCTTTGTCATCGAGAGCTCCCTCTCTGACACAGGGAGAATATGATCACCCCGCGCGAGTCTCTCCCAACTGTCCATCAGTTCCCACGTACTGCAGGAGGAACACCTCACCGCCAACTGTCCACCAGCGCCCACATACTGCAGGAGCAACACCTCATCCCCAACTGTCCACCAGCGCCCACATACTACAGGAGCAACACCTCACCCCCAACTGTCCACCAGCTCCCACATACTACAGCCGCAACACCTCACCCCCAACTGTCCACCAGCTCCCACATACAACAGCTGCAACACCTCACCCCCAACTGTCCACCAGCTCCCACATACTACAGGAGCAACACCACACCCCCAACTGTCCACCAGCTCCCACATACAACAGCTGCAACACCTCACCCCCAACTGTCCACCAGCTCCCACATACTACAGGAGCAACACCTCACCCCCAACTGTCCCCCAGCTCCCACATACTACAGGAGCAACACCTCACCCCCAACTGTCCACCAGTTCCCACATACTACAGGAGCAACACCTGATCCCCAACTGTCCACCAGCTCCCACATACAACAGCTGCAACACCTCACCCCCAACTGTCCACCAGCTCCCACATACTACAGGAGCAACACCTCACCCCCAACTGTCCACCAGCTCCCACATACCACAGGAGCAACACCTCACCCCCAACTGTCCACCAGCTCCCACATACCACAGGAGCAACACCTCACCCCCAACTGTCCACCTGCACCCACAGACTACAACTGCAACAACATCGAGCACTCCCAGAGACAGGGACAATACAGAGCTCCCTCTACATCACCCTGACAGTGTAACCCCCCTCCCCACTTTATACCCAGTGTCAGCATCGAGCACTCCCAGAGACAGGTACAATACAGAGCTCCCTCTACATCACCCTGACAGTGTAACCCCCCCTCCCCACTTTATACCCAGTGTCAGCATCGAGCACTCCCAGAGACAGGTACAATACAGAGCTCCCTCTACATTACCCTGACAGTGTAACCCCCCCTCCCCACTTTATACCCAGTGTCAGCATCGAGCACTCCCAGAGACAGGTACAATACAGAGCTCCCTCTACATCACCCTGACAGTGTAACCCCCTCCCCACTTTATACCCAGTGTCAGCATCGAGCACTCCCAGAGACAGGTGCAATACAGAGCTCCCTCTACATCACCCTGACAGTGTAACCCCCTCCCCACTTTATATCCAGTGTCAGCATCGAGCTCTCCCAGAGACAGGTACAATACAGAGCTCCCTCTACATCACCCTGACAGTGTAACCCCCCCTCCCCACTTTATACCCAGTGTCAGCATCGAGCTCTCCCAGAGACAGGTACAATACAGAGCTCCCTCTACATTACCCTGACAGTGTAACCCCCTCCCCACTTTATACCCAGTGTCAGCATCGAGCATTCCCAGAGACAGGTACAATACAGAGCTCCCTCTACATTACCCTGACAGTGTAACCCCCTCCCCACTTTATACCTAGTGTCAGCATCGAGCACGCCACCCCCTCAGGTACAATAGAATATTGAATCCAGGAGTTGGGACGTCTTGTTGAAGTTTGACAAGACATTGGTGAGGCCACACTTGGAATACTGTGTACAGTTCTGGTCACCCTATTATAGAAAGGATATCATTAAACTAGAAAGAGCGCAGAAAAGATTTACTGGGATGCTACCGGGACTTGATGATTTGAGATATAAGGAGAGGCTGGATAGACTGGGAGTTTTTTCTCTGGAGCGTAGGAGGCTGAGGGGTGACCTTATAGAGGTCTATAAAATAATGAGGGGCACAGATCAGCTAGATAGTCAACAGCTTTTCCCAAAGGTAGGGGAGTCTAAAACTAGAGGGTGTAGGTTTAAGGTGAGACGGGAGAGATTCAAAAAGGTCCAGAGGGGCAATTTTCACACAGAGGGTGGTGAGTGTCTGGAACGAGCTGCCAGAGGCAGTAGTAGAGGCGGGGACAATGTTGTCTTTTAAAAAGCTTTTGGACAGTTACATGGGTAAGATGGGTATAGAGGGATATGGGCCAAATGCGGGCAATTGGGACCAGCTTAGTGGTTTAAAAAACAAAGGGGGCGGCATGGGCCCGTTTCCATGCTGTAAAACTCGATGACTCGATCACTGGGATGCTAGGAGAAAGGACCCGAGGAGTAGGGTGAATGTCCGTTGAACCCTGAAGGCAGCAGGACAGGTGGTTGGGAAGGAATTACGTGGGATATTTGCCAGGGCGGAGACTATGACTGTAATACAGATGTACAGACTGTAATGCAGACTGTAATACAGACTGTAATACAGACTGTAATACGGACTGTAATACAGAGCTGCCTCTACGATGCCCCAGTTGCCGACCTCTCTCTCTCTGTCCTCAGGGACTGACCCGCAACTCTACGTGACGGTGGCGATATCGGCACTGATCGTTCTGGGGGCAATCAGCCTCATCCTCAAGTTTTGGTGAGTTGCCAGCCACGCGCGGCTGTTCGACCACGTAGGGCGGCGCCTGGAACCTGACACCTCTCTCTCTGTGCCACACAGCTGGGACAGGAATTGGTGCCGGGGGCGTGAGGTCACCAGGAGCCAGGGAACACTGACGGAGGAGAGCTGCCAAGCCTTGACGGGACACCCCGGCCCCAGCCGGAGGGGAATTGGGGATTTCTTCAGCCACCAGCAGGCGGGCCGAGCAGGGTCGCTGGATTCTGAGCCCACCTCACCCAACGGCCTGGCGGAGAGCCGGGCTCTGGCGGGCAAGGCCGCGAGATTCCAACGCAACCGGTAAGGAAACACCCTCCCCCCAATCCCCTCTCTCTCTCTCTCTCGCCCGCGCTCTCTCTCTCTCCTTCTCCCTCTCGCTCCCGATCTCTCTTTCCCGCTCTCCATCTCTCTCACGCTCTCCCTCTCGCTCTCCATCTCTCTCCCCGTCTCCGTCTCTCTCTCTCTCCCCGTCTCTCGCTCTCTCTCCCCGTCTCTCACTCTCTCTCCCCGTCTCTCACTCTCTCTCCCCGTCTCCGTCTCTCTCTCTCCCCGTCTCCGTCTCTCGCTCTCTCTCCCCGTCCCCGTCTCTCGCTCTCTCCCCGTCCCCATCTCTCGCTCTCTCTCCCCGTCCCCGTCTCTCGCTCTCTCTCCCCGTCTCCGTCTCTCGCTCTCTCTCCCCGTCTCTCGCTCTCTCTCCCCGTCTCCGCCTCTCGCTCTCTCTCCCCGTCTCTCACTCTCTCTCCCCGTCTCCGTCTCTCTCTCTCTCTCCCCGTCTCTCGCTCTCTCTCCCCGTCTCCCTCTCTCTCGCTCTCTCTCTCGCTCCCCATCTCTCTTTCCCGCTCTCCATCTCTCTCACGCTCTCCCTCTCGCTCTCCATCTCTCTCCCCGTCTCCGTCTCTCTCTCTCTCTCCCCGTCTCTCGCTCACTCTCCCCGTCTCTCACTCTCTCTCCCCGTCTCTCACTCTCTCTCCCCGTCTCTCGCTCTCTCTCCCCGTCTCTCGCTCTCTCTCCCCGTCTCTCACTCTCTCTCCCCGTCTCTCACTCTCTCTCCCCGTCTCTCACTCTCTCTCCCCGTCTCTCACTCTCTCTCCCCGTCTCCGTCTCTCTCTCTCTCTCCCCGTCTCTCGCTCTCTCTCCCCGTCTCCGTCTCTCGCTCTCTCTCCCCGTCCCCGTCTCTCGCTCTCTCTCCCCGTCCCCGTCTCTCGCTCTCTCTCCCCGTCTCTCGCTCTCTCTCCCCGTCTCTCGCTCTCTCTCCCCGTCCCCGTCTCTCGCTCTCTCTCCCCGTCTCTCACTCTCTCTCCCCGTCTCTCACTCTCTCTCCCCGTCTCTCACTCTCTCTCCCCGTCTCCGTCTCTCTCTCTCTCTCCCCGTCTCTCGCTCTCTCTCCCCGTCTCCGTCTCTCTCTCTCTCGCTCGCGCTCTCTCTCTCTCCTTCTCCCTCTCGCTCCCCATCTCTCTTTCCCGCTCTCAATCTCTCTCACGCTCTCCCTCTCGCTCTCCATCTCTCTCCCCGTCTCTCGCTCTCTCTCCCCGTCTCTCGCTCTCTCTCCCCGTCTCTCACTCTCTCTCCCCGTCTCTCACTCTCTCTCCCCGTCTCCGTCTCTCTCTCCCCGTCTCTCGCTCTCTCTCCCCGTCCCCGTCTCTCACTCTCTCTCCCCGTCTCCGTCTCTCTCTCTCCCCGTCCCCGTCTCTCGCTCTCTCTCCCCGTCCCCGTCTCTCGCTCTCTCTCCCCGTCCCCGTCTCTCGCTCTCTCTCCCCGTCCCCGTCTCTCGCTCTCTCTCCCCGTCCCCGTCTCTCGCTCTCTCTCCCCGTCCCCGTCTCTCGCTCTCTCTCCCCGTCCCCGTCTCTCGCTCTCTCTCCCCGTCTCTCACTCTCTCTCCCCGTCTCTCACTCTCTCTCCCCGTCTCTCACTCTCTCTCCCCGTCTCTCACTCTCTCTCCCCGTCTCTCACTCTCTCTCCCCGTCTCTCACTCTCTCTCCCCGTCTCTCACTCTCTCTCCCCGTCTCTCACTCTCTCTCCCCGTCTCCGTCTCTCTCTCTCTCTCCCCGTCTCTCGCTCTCTCTCCCCGTCTCTCGCTCTCTCTCTCCCCGTCCCCGTCTCTCGCTCTCTCTCCCCGTCCCCGTCTCTCGCTCTCTCTCCCCGTCTCCGTCTCTCGCTCTCTCTCCCTGTCTCTCGCTCTCTCTCCCCGTCTCTCACTCTCTCTCCCCGTCTCCGCCTCTCGCTCTCTCTCCCCGTCTCTCACTCTCTCTCCCCGTCTCCGTCTCTCTCTCTCTCTCTCCCCGTCTCTCGCTCTCTCTCCCCGTCTCCGTCTCTCTCTCTCTCGCTCGCGCTCTCTCTCTCTCCTTCTCCCTCTCGCTCCCCATCTCTCTTTGCCGCTCTCCATCTCTCTCACGCTCTCCCTCTCGCTCTCCATCTCTCTCCCCGTCTCCGTCTCTCTCTCTCTCCCCGTCTCTCGCTCTCTCTCCCCGTCTCTCGCTCTCTCTCCCCGTCTCTCGCTCTCTCTCCCCGTCTCTCGCTCTCTCTCCCCGTCTCTCGCTCTCTCTCCCCGTCTCTCGCTCTCTCTCCCCGTCTCTCGCTCTCTCTCCCCGTCTCTCGCTCTCTCTCCCCGTCTCTTGCTCTCTCTCCCCGTCTCTCGCTCTCTCTCCCCGTCTCTCGCTCTCTCTCCCCGTCTCTCACTCTCTCTCCCCTTCTCTCCCCGTCTCTCACTCTCTCTCCCCGTCTCCGTCTCTCTCCCCGTCTCTCACTCTCTCTCCCCGTCTCCGTCTCTCACTCTCTCTCCCCGTCTCTCACTCTCTCTCCCCGTCTCTCACTCTCTCTCCCCGTCTCCGTCTCTCTCTCTCTCTCCCCGTCTCTCGCTCTCTCTCTCTCCCCGTCCCCGTCTCTCGCTCTCTCTCCCCGTCTCTCGCTCTCTCTCCCCGTCTCCGTCTCTCGCTCTCTCTCCCCGTCCCCGTCTCTCGCTCTCTCTCCCCGTCCCCGTCTCTCGCTCTCTCTCCCCGTCTCTCGCTCTCTCTCCCCGTCTCTCGCTCTCTCTCCCCGTCCCCGTCTCTCGCTCTCTCTCCCCGTCTCTCACTCTCTCTCCCCGTCTCTCACTCTCTCTCCCCGTCTCTCACTCTCTCTCCCCGTCTCTCACTCTCTCTCCCCGTCTCTCACTCTCTCTCCCCGTCTCTCACTCTCTCTCCCCGTCTCTCACTCTCTCTCCCCGTCTCCGTCTCTCTCTCTCTCTCCCCGTCTCTCGCTCTCTCTCCCCGTCTCCGTCTCTCTCTCTCTCCCTCGCGCTCTCTCTCTCTCCTTCTCCCTCTCGCTCCCCATCTCTCTTTCCCGCTCTCCATCTCTCTCACGCTCTCCATCTCTCTCCCCGTCTCTCGCTCTCTCTCCCCGTCTCTCGCTCTCTCTCCCCGTCTCTCACTCTCTCTCCCCGTCTCTCACTCTCTCTCCCCGTCTCTCACTCTCTCTCCCCGTCTCCGTCTCTCTCTCTCTCTCCCCGTCTCTCGCTCTCTCTCCCCGTCTCCGTCTCTCTCTCTCCCCGTCCCCGTCTCTCGCTCTCTCTCCCCGTCCCCATCTCTCGCTCTCTCTCCCCGTCCCCGTCTCTTGCTCTCTCTCCCCGTCCCCGTCTCTCGCTCTCTCCCCGTCCCCGTCTCTCGCTCTCTCTCCCCGTCCCCGTCTCTCGCTCTCTCTCCCCGTCTCTCACTCTCTCTCCCCGTCTCCGCCTCTCACTCTCTCTCCCCGTCTCTCACTCTCTCTCCCCGTCTCCGTCTCTCTCTCCCCGTCTCTCGCTCTCTCTCCCCGTCTCCGTCTCTCTCTCTCTCGCTCGCGCTCTCTCTCTCTCCTTCTCCCTCTCGCTCCCCATCTCTCTTTCCCGCTCTCCATCTCTCTCACGCTCTCCCTCTCCATCTCTCTCCCCGTCTCCGTCTCTCTCTCTCTCTCCCCGTCTCTCGCTCTCTCTCCCCGTCTCTCACTCTCTCTCCCCGTCTCTCACTCTCTCTCCCCGTCTCCGTCTCTCTCTCTCTCTCCCCGTCTCTCGCTCTCTCTCTCTCCCCGTCCCCGTCTCTCGCTCTCTCTCCCCGTCTCCGTCTCTCTCTCTCTCGCTCGCGCTCTCTCTCTCTCCTTCTCCCTCTCGCTCCCCATCTCTCTTTCCCGCTCTCCATCTCTCTCACGCTCTCCCTCTCGCCCTCCATCTCTCTCCCCGTCTCCGTCTCTCTCTCTCTCTCTCCCCGTCTCTTGCTCTCTCTCCCCGTCTCTCACTCTCTCTCCCCGTCTCTCACTCTCTCTCCCCGTCTCTCACTCTCTCTCCCCGTCTCTCACTCTCTCTCCCCGTCTCCGTCTCTCTCTCCCCGTCTCTCGCTCTCTCTCTCTCCCCGTTCCCGTCTCTCGCTCTCTCTCCCCGTCTCCGTCTCTCTCTCTCTCGCTCGCGCTCTCTCTCTCTCCTTCTCCCTCTCGCTCCCCATCTCTCTTTCCCGCTCTCCATCTCTCTCACGCTCTCCCTCTCGCTCTCCATCTCTCTCCCCGTCTCCGTCTCTCTCCCCGTCTCTCGCTCTCTCTCCCCGTCTCTCGCTCTCTCTCCCCGTCTCTCACTCTCTCTCCCCGTCTCTCACTCTCTCTCCCCGTCTCCGTCTCTCTCTCTCTCTCCCCGTCTCTCGCTCTCTCTCTCTCCCCGTCCCCGTCTCTCGCTCTCTCTCCCCGTCCCCGTCTCTCGCTCTCTCTCCCCGTCCCCGTCTCTCGCTCTCTCTCCCCGTCTCTCGCTCTCTCTCCCCGTCTCCGTCTCTCGCTCTCTCTCCCCGTCTCTCGCTCTCTCTCCCCGTCTCTCACTCTCTCTCCCCGTCTCCGCCTCTCACTCTCTCTCCCCGTCTCTCACTCTCTCTCCCCGTCTCTCACTCTCTCTCCCCGTCTCTCACTCTCTCTCCCCGTCTCTCACTCACTCCCCGTCTCTCACTCTCTCTCCCCGTCTCTCACTCTCTCTCCCCGTCTCTCACTCTCTCTCCCCGTCTCTCACTCTCTCTCCCCGTCTCTCACTCTCTCTCCCCGTCTCTCACTCTCTCTCCCCGTCTCTCACTCTCTCTCCCCGTCTCTCACTCTCTCTCCCCGTCTCTCACTCTCTCTCCCCGTCTCTCACTCTCTCTCCCCGTCTCTCACTCTCTCTCCCCGTCTCTCACTCTCTCTCCCCGTCTCTCTCTCTCGCTCCCCGTCTCTCACTCTCGCTCCCCGTCTCTCACTCTCGCTCCCCGTCTCTCTCTCTCGCTCCCCGTCTCTCTCTCACGCTCCCCGTCTCTCTCTCTCGCTCCCCGTCTCTCTCTCTCTCGCTCCCCGTCTCTCTCTCTCGCTCCCCGTCTCTCTCTCTCGCTCCCCGTCTCTCTCTCTCGCTCCCCGTCTCTCTCTCTCGCTCCCCGTCTCTCTCTCTCGCTCCCCGTCTCTCTCGCTCCCCGTCTCGCTCTCTCTCCCCGTCTCTCGCTCTCTCTCCCCGTCTCTCGCTCTCTCTCCCCGTCCCCGTCTCTCTCTCTCTGCGTCTCTCCCCGTCTCCGTCTCTCTCTCTCTCTCCCCGTCCCTCGCTCTCTCTCCCCGTCTCTCGCTCTCTCCCTGTCTCTCGCTCGCTCTCTCTCCCCGTCTCCGTCTCTCTCTCTCTCTCCCCTTCTCTCGCTCTCTCTCCCCGTCTCTCGCTCTCTCTCCCCGTCTCTCGCTCTCTCTCTCTCCCCGTCCCCGTCTCTCGCTCTCTCTCCCCGTCCCCGTCTCTTGCTCTCTCTCCCCGTCCCCGTCTCTCGCTCTCTCTCCCCGTCTCCGTCTCTCGCTCTCTCTCCCCGTCTCCGTCTCTCGCTCTCTCTCCCCGTCTCTCGCTCTCTCTCCCCGTCTCTCACTCTCTCTCCCCGTCTCCGCCTCTCACTCTCTCTCCCCGTCTCTCACTCTCTCTCCCCGTCTCTCACTCTCTCTCCCCGTCTCTCACTCTCTCTCCCCGTCTCTCACTCTCTCTCCCCGTCTCTCACTCTCTCTCCCCGTCTCTCACTCACTCCCCGTCTCTCACTCTCTCTCCCCGTCTCTCACTCTCTCTCCCCGTCTCTCACTCTCTCTCCCCGTCTCTCACTCTCTCTCCCCGTCTCTCACTCTCTCTCCCCGTCTCTCACTCTCTCTCCCCGTCTCTCACTCTCTCTCCCCGTCTCTCACTCTCTCTCCCCGTCTCTCACTCTCTCTCCCCGTCTCTCACTCTCTCTCCCCGTCTCTCACTCTCTCTCCCCGTCTCTCACTCTCTCTCCCCGTCTCTCACTCTCTCTCCCCGTCTCTCTCTCTCGCTCCCCGTCTCTCACTCTCGCTCCCCGTCTCTCACTCTCGCTCCCCGTCTCTCACTCTCGCTCCCCGTCTCTCTCTCTCGCTCCCCGTCTCTCTCTCTCGCTCCCCGTCTCTCTCTCTCGCTCCCCGTCTCTCTCTCTCTCGCTCCCCGTCTCTCTCTCTCGCTCCCCGTCTCTCTCTCTCGCTCCCCGTCTCTCTCTCTCGCTCCCCGTCTCTCTCTCTCGCTCCCCGTCTCTCTCTCTCGCTCCCCGTCTCTCTCGCTCCCCGTCTCGCTCTCTCTCCCCATCTCTCGCTCTCTCTCCCCGTCTCTCGCTCTCTCTCCCCGTCCCCGTCTCTCTCTCTCCCAGTCTCTCGCTCTCTCTCCCCGTCTCCGTCTCTCTCTCTCTCTCCCCGTCTCTCGCTCTCTCTCCCCGTCTCTCGCTCTCTCCCTGTCTCTCGCTCGCTCTCTCTCCCCGTCTCCGTCTCTCTCTCTCTCTCCCCTTCTCTCGCTCTCTCTCCCCGTCTCTCGCTCTCTCTCCCCGTCTCTCGCTCGCTCTCTCTCCCCGTCTCCGTCTCTCTCTCTCTCGCTCCCCGTCTCTCTCTCTCGCTCCCCGTCTCTCTCTCTCGCTCCCCGTCTCTCTCTCTCGCTCCCCGTCTCTCTCTCTCTCTCGCTCCCCGTCTCTCTCTCTCTCGCTCCCCGTCTCTCTCTCTCTCGCTCCCCGTCTCTCTCTCTCTCGCTCCCCGTCTCTCTCTCTCTCGCTCCCCGTCTCTCTCTCTCTCTCGCTCCCCGTCTCTCTCTCTCTCGCTCCCCGTCTCTCTCTCTCTCTCTCTCTCCCGTCTCCGTCTCTCTCTCTCTCTCTCCCATCTCCGTCTCTCTCTCTCTCTCTCCCGTCTCCGTCTCTCTCTCTCTCTCCCGTCTCCGTCTCTCTCTCTCTCCCCGTCTCCGTCACTCTCTCTCTCCCCGTTTCTCTCTCTCCCCATCTCTCTCTCTCTCTCTCCCCGTCTCTCGCTCTCTCTCTCCCCGTCTCCGTCACTCTCTCTCTCTCCCCGTCTCTCGCTCTCTCTCCCCGTCTCCGTCACTCTCTCTTTCTCCCCGTCTCTCTCTCTCTCTCTCCCTGTCTCCGTCACTCTCTCTCTCCCCGTCTCTCTCTCTCTCCCTGTCTCCGCCTCTCTCTCTCTCCCTGTCTCCGTCTCTCTCTCTCTCTCCCCGTCTCTCTCTCTCTCTCCCTCTGTCTGTCTCTCTCTCTCTCCCTGTCTGTCTCTCTCTCTCCCTCTGTCTGTCTCTCTCTCTCCCTCTGTCTGTCTCTCTCTCTCTCCCTCTGTCTGTCTCTCTCTCCCTCTGTCTCTCTCTCCCTCTGTCTCTCTCTCTCTCTCCCTCCCTCTGTCTCTCTCTCTCCCCCTCTGTCTCTCTCTCTCTGTCTGTCTCTCTCTCTCCCTCTGTCTGTCTCTCTCTCTCCCTCCCTCTGTCTCTCTCTCTCCCTCCCTCTGTCTGTCTCTCTCTCTCCCTCCCTCTGTCTGTCTCTCTCTCTCCCTCCCTCTGTCTCTCTCTCTCTCTCTCTCCTCTCTCTCTCTCTCCCTCTGTCTCTCTCTCTCCCTCTGTCTCTCTCTCTCTCTCCCTCCCTCTGTCTCTCTCTCCCTCTGTCTGTCTCTCTCTTTCTCTCCCTCTCGCCCGCCCTCTCCCTCTCTGTCTCTCCCTGAATCTCTCTCTGTCTTCCTCCTGCTTTCCATCTCTCCGTCTCACCCTATCTCTCTCCCTCCTGCTCTCCGTCTCCCCCCCCGTCTCTCTCCCTCCCTCTCGAACAGGCGCCGGGGTGTAGCGACCAGGGGATTTTCACAGTAACTCCATCGCAGTGTTAACGTAAGCCGACTTGTGAGAGGAATAAATAAAAACTTAAAGAAAACCTTAGTATGATCCGCAAATTCTGCTGTGTTAAACATTGTCCTTGCTTGCTAATCTCATCGCTGTCCCCTCTCTCTCTCTCTCTCCCCCTTCCCTCTCTCAGGATACCTCTCGTCAATCTTTGACTTGGGAAATTTTCCTTCACAACTTGGAAATCTCGCGGCATTTTTGTCCGTGTGTGGAGTGTGTGTGTGTGTGTTGCGGGGAGGGTGGGTGTAGCGATATTCCGTGTGCGTGGGCGAGCGAATGAGTGCGGCGGGAACTGCGACACGGCAGAACCAGTCTCGGAAAGCCTTCTTCGGACGCCGGTCCTTCGTGACGGGGAGCCAGGTCGGTGGGCCACCCCTTCCCAGAAAGGGATGGAGCCGTCAAAGCCCCTCTGTGGACACCACCCCGAGAAAAATGCGAGGTGATGCATTTTGGTAGACTGATCCAGGGGCAGGACTTACTCAGTTAATGGTCGGGCGTTGGGGAGAGTTACAGAACAAAGAGATCTAGGGGAACATATTCATAACTCCTTGAAAGTGGAGTCACAGGTGGACAGAGTGGTGAAGAAGGCATTCGGCATGCTTGGTTTCATCGGTCAGAACATTGAATACAGGAGTTGGGACGTCTTGTTGAAGTTGTACAAGACATTGGTAAGGCCCCACTTGGAATACTGTGTGCAGTTCTGGGCACCCTATTATAGAAAGGATATTATTAAACTAGAAAGAGTGCAGAAAAGATTTACTAGGATGTTACCGGGACTTGATGGTTTGAGTTATAAGGAGAGGCTGGATAGACTGGGACTTTTTTCTCTGGAGCATAGGAGGCTGAGGGGTGATCTTATAGAGGTCTATAAAATAATGAGTGGCATAGATCAGCTAGATAGTCAATATCTTTTCCCAAAGGTCGGGGAGTCTAAAACTAGAGGGCATAGGTTTGAAGGGAGAGATACAAAAGGGTCCAGAGGGGCATTTTTTTCACACAGAGGGTGGTGAGTGTCTGGAACGAGCTGCCAGAGGCAGTAGTAGAGGCGGGTACAATTTTGTCTTTTAAAAAGCGTTTAGACAGTTACATGGGTACGATGGGTA
>NW_027594750.1:0-13190 GCF_964213995.1 Mustelus asterias | reverse complement strand
CTCAGCTCCCCTCCCCTCCCCCCCTCAGCTCCCCTCCCCTCCCCCCCCTCAGCTCCCCTCCCCTCCCCCCCTCAGCTCCCCTCCCCCCCTCAGCTCCCCTCCCCTCCCCCCCCCCCTCAGCTCCCCTCCCCTCCCCTCCCTCAGCTCCCCTCCCCTCCCTCAGCTCCCCTCCCCTCCCCCCTCCCCTCCCCCCCTCCCCTCCCTCCTCTCCCCCCCCTCCCCTCCCCCCCCTCAGCTCCCCTCCCCTCCCCTCCCCCCCTCAGCTCCCCTACCCTCCCCCCCTCAGCTCCCCTCCCCTCCCCCCTCAGCTCCCCTCCCCTCCCCCCCCTCAGCTCCCCTCCCCCCCTCAGCTCCCCTCCCCTCCCCCCTCAGCTCCCCTCCCCTCCCCCCCCTCAGCTCCCCTCCCCTCCCCCCCTCAGCTCCCCTCCCCTCCCCCCCCTCAGCTCCCCTCCCCTCCCCCCCTCAGCTCCCCTCCCCCTCCCCCCCTCAGCTCCCCTCCCCTCCCCCCCCTCAGCTCCCCTCCCCTCCCCCCCTCAGCTCCCCTCCCCCCCTCAGCTCCCCTCCCCTCCCCCCCTCAGCTCCCCTCCCCTCCCCCCCCCTCAGCTCCCCTCCCCTCCCCCCCTCAGCTCCCCTCCCCTCCCCCCCCTCAGCTCCCCTCCCCTCCCCTCAGCTCCCCTCCCCCCCCTCAGCTCCCCTCCCCTCCCCCCCTCAGCTCCCCTCCCCCCCTCAGCTCCCCTCCCCCCCCTCAGCTCCCCTCTCCTCCCCCCCTCAGCTCCCCTCCCCTCCCTCAGCCTCCCCTCCCCTCCCCCCTCAGCTCCCCTCCCCTCCCCCCCTCACCTCCCCTCCCCTCCCCCCCCTCAGCTCCCCCCCCCTCACTCCCCTCCCCTCCCCCCCCTCAGCTCCCCTCCCCTCCCCCTCAGCTCCCCTCCCTCCCCCTCAGCTCCCCTCCCCTCCCTCCCCCCTCAGCTCCCCTCCCCCCCCTCAGCTCCCCTCCCCCACCCCCCCCTAGGCTCCCCTCCCCACCCTCCCCTCAGCTCCCCTCCCCACCCTCCCCTCAGCTCCCCTCCCCACCCTCCCCTCAGCTCCCCTCCCCACCCTCCCCTCAGCTCCCCTCCCCACCCTCCCCTCAGCTCCCCTCCCCACCCTCCCCTCAGCTCCCCTCCCCACCCTCCCCTCAGCTCCCCTCCCCACCCTCCCCCTCAGCTCCCCTCCCACCCTCCCCTCAGCTCCCCTCCCCACCGCTCCCCTCCCCACCCTCCCCTCAGCTCCCCTCCCCACCCTCCCCTCCCCACCCTCCCCTCAGCTCCCCTCCCCACCCTCCCCTCCCCTCCCCTCCCCACCCTCCCCTCCCCTCAGCTCCCCTCCCCACCCTCCCCTCCCCTCAGCTCCCCTCCCCACCCTCCCCTCCCCTCAGCTCCCCTCCCCACCCTCCCCTCAGGTCCCCTCCCCACCCTCAGCTCCCCTCCCCACCCTCCCCTCAGCTCCCCTCCGCTCCCCTGCCTCCTCACCTCCCCGCCCCCTCACCTCCCCGCCCCCTCACCTCCCCGCCCCCGCCCCTCCCCGCCCCCTCACCTCCCCGCCCCCTCACCTCCCCGCCCCCGCCCCCTCACCTCCCCGCCCCCGCCCCCTCACCTCCCCGCCCCCGCCCCCTCACCTCCCCGCCCCCTCACCTCCCCTCCCCGCCCCCGCACCTCCCCTCCCCCGCCCCCTAACCTCCCCTCCCCGCCCCTCCCTGCCCCCGCCCCTCCCTGCCCCCGCCCCTCCCTGCCCCCGCCCCCGCCTGCCCCCGCCCCCGCCCCCTAACCTCCCCTCCCCCGCCCCCTAACCTCCCCTCCCCGCCCCCTAACCTCCCCTCCCGCCCCCGCCCCCTAACCTCCCCCTCACCTCCCCGACCCCTCACCTCCCCCTCACCTCCCCGACCCCGCCCCCTCACCTCCCCGACCCCGCCCCCTCACCTCCCCGACCCCGCCCCCTCACCTCCCCGACCCCGCCCCCTCACCTCCCCGACCCCGCCCCCTCACCTCCCCGACCCCGCCCCCTCACCTCCCCGACCCCGCCCCCTCACCTCCCCACCCCTCACCTCCCCACCCCTCACCTCAGCTCCCTTGACCCCGCCCCCTCAGCTCCCTTGACCCCGCCCCCTCAGCTCTCCTGACCCCGCCCCCTCAGCTCCCTTGACCCCGCCCCCTCAGCTCTCCTGACCCCGCCCCCTCAGCTCTCCTGACGACGCCCCCTCAGCTCTCCTGACCCCGCCCCGTCAGCTCCCATGACCCCGCCCCGTCAGCTCCCATGACCCCGCCCCCTCAGCTCCCCTGACCCCGCCCCCTCAGCTCCCCTGACCCCGCCCCCTCAGCTCCCCTGACCCCGCCCCCTCAGCTCTCCTGACCCCGCTCCCCTCAGCCCGCCCAGTCTGCCTCTCCGCCCTGTCCCCTAACCCCTTCCGCGGCTGACCCCTCACCCCAGTTTCCGCTGGCTGAACCGGAAGCTGTGTGTGAGGGCGGGCTGCCGCTGGAATTCTTGCCGCTCGCGCTCCGCCAGTTCCCGCCAGCGCCGCGCGCCCAACCGCCGCCAACCGCTCTCCATCCGGCCCTCACCCGCCTGGGGCGGGGCTAGCGCTGACCGACAGCCCAAACGGCCAATCGGCACCTAGAGTGTGTTTCCATGGCAACCTCGCCCCGCCCCGAGGGTGGGAGGTGGCCGTTGGGCCCACAGTGTGTGTGCTAGCCCACTCTCCCCATACGCATTGTCTTTAATTAGAGGCTGGGGCTGGGACATGGGCGTCTCTGGCTGGGTCCAGCGCTCATTGCCCATTCCTCTTTGCCCCTCAGAGGGTGGGAGAGGGAGGGGGGTGAGCCGCTGTGTCCCTGCAGGGTAGGTACACCCACGGTGCTGTTAGGGAGGGAGCTCCGGGACTTTGACCCAGCGACACTGAAGGAACGGGGATATATTTCCCAGTCAGGAGGTGAGTTACTCGCCGCAGTATTCCCAGCCTCTAACCTGTTCTTGCAGCCACTGTGTTAATGTGTGGGCACAGTAAGGAGTCTCACAACACCAGGTTAAAGTCCAACAGGTTTATTTGGTAGCAAATACCATACTCACACTTAATGTTAATGTGTGAGTCCAGTTGAGTTTCTGGTCAATGGTAACCCCAAGGATGTTACCTGTGGGGGATTCAGTGATGGTGACACCATTGAGTGTTAAGGAACGGTGGTTAGAGTGTCTCTTATTGGAGATGGTCATTGCCTGGCACTTGTGTATGCGTGCATGTTACTTGCCACTTGTCAGCCCAAGCCTGGATATTGTCCAGATCTTGCTGCACGTTGGCACAGACTGATTCACACAATCGCAATTGTTACAGCGCTGAAGGAGACCATTCGGTCAAAGAACAAAGACAATTACAGCACAGGAACAGGCCCTTCGGCCCTCCAAGCCTGCACCGACCATGCTGCCCGACTTAACCAAAACTCCTCTACCCTTCCGAGGACCATGTCCCTCTATTCCCATCTCATTCATGTACTTGTCAAGACGCCCCTTAAAAGTCACTACCGTATCCGCTTCCACTACCTCCCCTGGCAACGAGTTCCAGGCACCCACCACTCTCTGTGTAAAACATCTGCCTCGTACATCTCTTTTAAACCTTGCACCTCACACCTTAAACCTGTGCCCCCTAGTAATTGACTCTTCCACCCTGGGAAAAAGCTTCTGACTATCCACTCTGTCCATGCCTCTCATAATCTTGTAGACTTCTATCAGGTCTCCCATCAACCTCCGTCGCTCCAGTGAGAACAAACCAAGTTTCTCCAACCTCTCCTCATAGCTAATGCCCTCCATACCAGGCAACATCCTGGTAAATCTTTTCTGTACCCTCTCCAAAGTTTCCACATCCTTCTGGTAGTGTGGTGACCAGAATTGAACACTATATTCCAAGTGCGGCCTTACTAAGGTTCTATAAAGCGTCAACATGACTTGTCAATTTTTAAACTCAATACCCTGGCCGATGAAGGCAAGCATGCCGTATGCCTTCTTGACTACCTTCTCCACCTGCATTGCCACTTTCAGTGACCTGTGTACCTGTACACCCAGATCCCTTTGCCTATCAATACTCTTGAGGGTTCTGCCATTTACTGTATATTTCCTATCTGTATTAGACCTTCCAAAATGCATTACCTCACATTTGTCCGGATTGTCCAGCGAGTCTGCACTGGCTCTCTAAATGAGCATCATGGCCTAGTGCCATTCTTCTGCCTTCTCCTCACATCCCTGCACATTGTTTTTATTTAAGTAATCTTCTAATGTCCTCTCAAAAGCCTCGATTGAACCTGCCTCCACCACACTTCCAGGCGGAACATTCCGGACCTCAACCACCCACTGGGTGAAAAAAGTCTTTTCTCACATTACATTCGCTCTTTTGAAAATCTCCTTAAATTTGTGCCCTCTGGTTCTTGATCCTTTTAGAGAGGCAAGGACTGATTAGGGACAGTCAGCATGACTTTGTGAGTGGAAAATCATGTCTCACAAATTTGATTGAGTTTTTTGGAGGGGTAACCAAGAAGGTAGATGAGGGCAGTGCAGTTGATGTTGTCTACATGGACTTTAGCAATGCCTTTGACAAGGTACCGCATGGTGGGTTGTTGCATAAAGTTAAATCTCACAGGATCCAGGGTGAGGTATCTAAATGGATACAAAACTGGCTTCTTGACAGAATGTGGAAATGCCGGCATTGGACTGGGGTAAACACAGTAAGGAGTCTAACAACACCAGGTTAAAGTGTTAGCTTTCGGAGCGCTGCACCTTGGTCAGATGGAGTGGAAATCTGCTTTCAAACAGGGCACAGAGACAAAAAAATCAAGTTACAGAATACTGATTATTCTTGACAGAAGCCAGAGGGTGGTTGTAGAGAGTTGTTTTTCAAACTGGAGACCTGTGACCAGCGGTGTGCCTCAGGGATCAGTGCTGGGTCCACTGTTATTTGTCATTTATATTAATGATTTGGATGAGAATATAGGAGGCATGGTTAGTAAGTTTGCACATGACACCACGATTGGTGGCATAGTGGACAGTGAAGAAAGTTATCTCCAATTGCAACGGGATCTTGATCAATTGGGCCAGTGGGCTGACGAATTGCAGATGGAGTTTAATTTAGACAAATGCGAAGTGATGCATTTTGGTAGATTGAACCAGGGCAGGACTTACTCAGTTAATGGTAGGGCGTTGGGGAGAGTTACAGAACAAAGAGATCTAGGGATTCATGTTCATAGCTCCTTGAAAGTGGAGTCACAGGTGGACAGAGTGGTGAAGAAGGCATTCGGCATGCTTGGTTTCATCGGTCAGAACATTGAATACAGGAGTTGGGACGTCTTGTTGAAGTTGTACAAGACATTGGTAAGGCCGCACTTGGAATACTGTGTGCAATTCTGGTCACCCTATTATAGAAAGGATATTATTAAACTAGAAAGAGTGCAGAAAAGATTTACTAGGATGCTACCGGGACTTGATGGATTGAGTTATAAGGAGAGGCTGAATAGACTGGGACTTCTTTCTCTGGAGCGTAGGAGGCTGAGGGGTGATCTTATAGAGGTCTATAAAATAATGAGGGGCATAGACAAGGTAGATAGTCAATATCTTTTCCCAAAGGTAGGGGAGCCTAAAACTAGAGGGCATAGGTTTAAGGTGAGAGGGGAGAGATACAAAAGGGTCCAGAGGGGCAATTTTTTCACACACAGAGTGTGAGTGTCTGGAACAAGCTGCCAGAGGTAGTAGTAGAGGCGGATACAATTTTATCTTTTAAAAAGCATTTAGACAGTTACATGGGTACGATGGGTATAGAGGGATATGGGCCAAATGCGGGCAATTGGGACTAGCTTGGGGGTTTTAAACAAAAAAGGGCAGCATGGACAAGTTGGGCCGAAGGGTCTGTTTCCATGCCGTATACCTCTATGACTCTACGACTCTAGGAACAGTTTCTCCCGATCTACTCTGTTCAGCCACCTCATGATTCTGGACATCTCTATCAAATCTCCTCTTCGTCTTCTCTCCACCAGTCCCAACCTCTCCAGTCTATCCTCATTACTGAAGTTTCTCATCCCTGGAACCATTCTTATAAACCTCTTCTGCACTCTCTCCAGTGTGTTCACATCCTTCTTATAACGTGCCATCCAGAGCTGTAAACACTACTCCAGCTGAGGTCTAACTAGTGTCTTGTTTATAACCTCCTTGCTCTTGTACGTTGCTTCTATTATTAAAGCCCACAATACTATCAGCTTTATTAACTGCTCTCTGTACCTGCCCTGCCATCTTCAATTTATTTTATATTCTCTCTCCATGTTCTTCCTACCAGAATGCATCACCTCACATTTCTCTGCATTGAACTTCATCTGCCACCTATCCACCCACTTCAATTTGTCTATGTCCTTTTGAAGTTCTACACTATCCTCTTCACAGTTTACAATAGTTCCAAGTTTTGTGTCATCTGCAAACTTTGAAATTGTCCCCTGCATACCAAAGATCTAGATCATTAATATATATATCAGGAAAAGCAAGGGTCCCAATACCAACCCCTGGGGAACTCCACTACAAACCTTCATCAGGCCACAAAAATATCCATTGACCATTACTCTCTACTTCCTATTCTTCAGCCATTTTTGTATCCACATTGCTACTGTCCCTTTTATTTCTCACGAGTCTGTTGTGTGGCACTGTATTGAATAGCTTCTGAAAATCCATGTACACCACATCAACAACACTACTCTCATCAACCCTTTCTGTTACCTCCTCAACAAAACTTCAAGTTCATTGAACATGATTTCCCCTTTAGAAACGCATGCTGCCTCTTCTGAATCAACCCACGTTTTTCCATGTTAATACTAATTCTATCCCAGATAATTGTTTTGAGAAGCTTGCACGCCACTGATGTTAAACTGATAGGTCTGTAATTGCTGGGGCGATCCTTTTTTGAACAAGGGTGTAACATTTGCAATTCTCCAGTCCTCTGGAACCTCCCTGAGTCAAGAGGAGACTGGACGATTATGGCCAACGCTCCTGCAATTTCTATTCTCACTTCCTTCAATATCCTTGGATACACCACATCCGGTCCCAGCGCCTTGTCAACTTTCAGTACTGACAGTCTATCCGACATTTCCTCTTTATCAATTTTGAACGCTGCTAGGGACAGAGGGGGGCATAGATCAGCTAGATAGTCAATATCTTTTCCCAAAGGTAGGGGAGTCTAAAACTAGAGGGCATAGGTTTAAGGTGAGAAGGGAGAGATACAAAAGGGTCCAGAGGGGCAATTTTTTCACACAGGGTGGTGAGTGTTTGGAAAGAGCTGCCAGAGGTAGTAGTAGAGCCGGGTACAATTTTGTCTTTTAAAAAGCATTTAGATAGTTACATGGGTAAGATGGTATAGAGGGATATGGGCCAAATGCGGGAAATTGGGACTAACTTAGATGTTTAAAAAAAAGGACGGCATGGACAATTTGGGCCGAAAGACCTGTTTACATGCTGTAAACCTCTATGGCTCTATGACTCTGAAACAAAAACAGAAAATGCTGGAAAACCTCAGTAGATCTGGCAGCATCGGGCTCTGACGAAGGGTCATCCAGACTAACTGGCTTGTAGTTTCCTGCTTTCTGTCTCCCTCCTTTCACGAATAAATGTCTTACAGTCGCTGTTTTCAATCTGCTTGGATCCTTCCAGAGCCTAAGGAATTTTGGAAGATTATAACCACTTGCATCTACTATCTCTGCAGCCATTCTTTTAAGACCCCAGGATCCTGGGGGCTTGTCAGCCTCTTGATCTAATAGTTTCCCAGCATCTTTTCTCTGGTGATGGTGATTAGTTTAAGTTCCTGCCTCCTGTCCACCTCTTGATTTTCAGTTATCTTTGGGAAGTTTTCTATGTCTGAAGGCCGACACAAAATACCCATCAAATATCTCCATTGCTTCCTTGTTTTCTATTCTCAATTCCCCTGACTCTCTCTCCAGAGGACCAACACAAACTTCAAAGAACAGTACAGCACAGGAAACAGGCCCTTCGGCCCTCCAAGCCTGTGCCGCTCCTTGGTCCAACTAGACCAATCGTTTGTATCCCTCCATTCCCAGGCTGCTCATGTGACTATCCAGGTAAGTCTTAAACGATGTCAGCGTGTCTGCCTCCACCACCCTACTTGGCAGCGCATTCCAGGCCCCCACCACCCTCTGTGTAAAATACTGTCCCTCTAATATCTGAGTTATACTTCGCCCCTCTCACCTTGAGCCCGTGACCCCTCGTGATCGTCACTTCTGATCTGGGAAAAAGCTTCCCACCGTCCACCCTATCAATCCCCTTCATAATCTTGTACACCTCTATTAGATCTCCCCTCATTCTCCGTCTTTCTAGGGAGAACAACCCCAGTTTACCCAATCTCTCCTCATAGCTAAGACCCTCCATACCAGGCAACATCCTGGTAAACCTTCTCTGCACTCTCTCTAACGCCTCCACGTCCTTCTGGTAGTGCGGCGACCAGAACTGGACGCAGTACTCCAAATGTGGCCTAACCAGCGTTCTATACAGCCGTATGATCAGACTCCAGCTTTTATACTCTATACCCCATCCTATAAAGGCAAGCATACCATATGCCTTCTTCACCACCTTCTCCACCTGTGTTGCCACCTTCAAGGATTTGTGGACTTGCACACCTAGGTCCCTCTGTGTTTCTATACTCTTGATGGCTCTGCCATTTATTGTATAACTCCTCCCTACATTATTTCTTCCAAAATGCATCACTTCACATTTATCTGGATTAAATTCCATCTGCCATTTCTCCGCCCAATTTTCCAGCCTATCTATATCCTGCTGTATTGCCCGACAATGCTCATCGCTATCCGCAAGTCCAGCCATCTTCGTGTCATCCGCAAACTTGCTGAGAACACCAGTTACACCTTCTTCCAAATCATTTATATATATCACAAATAGCAGAGGTCCCAGTACAGAGCACTGCGGAACACCACTGGTCACAGACCTCCAGCCAGAAAAAGACCCTTCGACCGCTACCCTCTGTCTCCTATGGCCAAGCCAGTTCTCCACCCATCTAGCCACTTCTACTTGTATCCCATGAGCCTTAACCTTCTTAACCAACCTGCCATGTGGGACTTTGTCAAATGCCTTACTGAAATCCATATAGACGACATCCACGGCCCTTCCTTCGTCAATCGTTTTTGTCACTTCCTCAAAAAACTCCACCAAATTTGTAAGGCACAACCTCCCTCTTACAAAACCATGCTGTCTGTCACTAATGAGATTGTTCCGTTCTAAATGCACATACATCCTGTCTCTAAGAATCCTCTCCAACAACTTGCCTACCACGGACGTCAAGCTCACCGACCTATAATTTCCCGGGTTATCCCTGCTACCCTTCTTAAACAACGGGACCACATTCGCTATCCTCCAATCCTCAGGGACCTCACTTGTGTCCAAAGAAGCGACAAAGATTTCCGTCAGAGGCCCAGCAATTTCATCTCTCATCTCCCTGAGCAGTCTAGGATAGATGCCATCAGGCCCTGGGGCTTTGTCAGTTTTAATGTTCCCTAAAAAACCTAACACTTCCTCCCTTGTAATGAAGATTTTCTCTAACGGGTCAACACCTCCCTCCGAGACACTCCCGGTTAACACGTCCCTCTCCTTTGTGAATACCAATGCAAAGTATTCATTTAGGATCTCCCCTATTCCCTTCGGTTCTAAGCATAATTCCCCTCCTTTGTCCCTGAGACGTCCGATTTTCTCCCTGACAACTCTTTTGTTCCTAATGTATGAATAGAATGCCTTAGGATTCTCCTTAATCCTGCCTGCCAAGAACATCTCGTGACCTCTTTTTGCCCTTCTAACTCCCCGTTTGAGATCTTTCCTACTCTCTCTGTATTCCTCCAGAGCTCCATCTGTTTTCAGTTGCCTGGACTTAACGTACGCCTCCCTTTTCATTTTAATCAGATCCTCAATTTCCCTGGTTATCCACGGCTCTCGAATCCTACCTTTCTTATCTTTCCTTTTTACAGGCACATGCCTATCCTGCAGCCTTATCAATAGTTCCTTAAAAGACTCCCACATGCCTGACGTGGACTTACCCTCGAACATCCTCTCCCAATCAACATCCACCAATTCCTGCCTAATCCGGCTATAGTTAGCCTTCCCCCAATTCAGTTACTCTTTTCCCATTTAAATACTGATGGAAACTTACTGCCTGTTTTCATATTTCTAGCTAGCTTTCTCTCGTATTCTACTTCCTTCCTCTTTATTGTTTTCTAATCATTCTTTGCTGTTTTGTAAAACCTGACCAATCTTCTGTGGTGCAGGCTCAGAGGGCCGAATGGCCTACCCCACCTATTTTCTATGTTTCTGGCCCATTGTGAATCTTTGCAGGTTTGTACAGTGTTTATTTCAGTAATACAAAACTTCCTTATTCAGCCATGGATGACACATCCTTCTCAAAAGAGACTTTCTCACAGGGATAAGTTGTTGCCGAGAGTTATTAAATAACTCCTTGAAGATTCTTTGAAGGTGTCGCGTGCTGTGGATAAAGAGGAGCTGGTGGATGTACTGTATTTAGATTTCTAAAAGGCATTTGGAAAGGCCACATCAAAGGTTATTGCGAGAAATAAAAGCTCGTGGTTTACGGGGTAACATCTTGGCATGGATAAAAGATTGTCTAGATAACAGGAATCAGAGAGTAGGCATGGGTCTTTTTCTGGTTGGCAAGATGTGATAAGTAGTGTACCACAGGGATCAGTGCTCAACCTTCTACAACTTTATATAAATGATTTGGATAAAGGGACTGAAGGTATGGTTGCTAACTTTGCTGACAGGAAGGAAAGTAAATTGTGAAAGGATGTAAGGATGCTACAAAGGGACAAAGATAGGTAGAATGAGTGGACAAAAATCTGGCAAATGGAGTATAATGTGGGCAAATGTGAAACTGTCCGTTTTGGCAGGAAGAATAAAAAAAAGCTCATTATCTAAATGGTGAGAGATTGCAGAGCTCTTAGGTGCAGAGGGATCTGGGTGTCCGAGTGTATGAATCACAAAAAAGGCAAGCATTCAGGGACAGCAAGTCATTAGGAAAGCTAATAAGATTTTATTCTTTGCTGCGAGCGGAATTGATTACATAGAGACATAGAAAATAGGAGGCTATTCGGTCCTTCAAGCCTGCTCCACCTTTCATTACAATCATCCAACGCAATAGCCTGATCCCACCTCCGCACTGACCCCACCGCTCCCCCCCCCCCCCCCCCCCCCCGATATCCTTTGATTCCCCTTCACCTCGAGTGCTATGTCTATCTAACTGCTTCTTGAAAACATACCGGGCGGAATTTTATGAAAATAATTCTAAGTGTCCAGCCAGCGTGAAAATGGGAGAGTTGCAGATCAATTTTTTTGGGCAACTTTTTACATGAAAAAAGGGTAGACTCTTTATAGCTACCAGAGGCAGTAGGTGGGGCCTAAACTCACCAGCCGTCTTGATCAACCAGCAGAGGGAGCTATTGTGACCTCTGGCTGCACATGTGCAATTGCAACCAGCAGAGGCCTGACAGAGAGCGAGCTGTCAGGGCTCCACTGCTGCAGGCAGCCTCCACCCCCCCCCCCCCCCCTCCAGCAAGCAATCCTGGCGGCTGCGGCCGATCGTGAGCCCCACGCCACCTGCAAGTGGAGCCCCCACTGCCAGATTGATTGCACCCCACACCCACTCCTCCCCCCCCCCCCCCCCCCAATTGCAGGCAGAGCGGCCGTGGGCCCCCATCCCTCTTCTCGCCCCACCCACCATCTCTGGCAGAGTGCGCAGTGGCCCCATCCTCCCCATCAGGCCGCCCCTCCAGGCCCCGTCCCATAGGCCCCGCTCCCTCAGCCCTCTTTCAGGCCCACATAAGCCCTACCCCCCATAGTCCCCCTTCAGTGCCCGATGGGCAGTGTCACGGTGCCAAGCTGGCAATTCCCAAGGTGTCAGGCGCCCGAGAGGCACCCCGCCTTGCACATGACCTACCCGGGGAGCCTCAATGGCCTCTGGTTCTACTGGCGAGGGCAACACGACTGCTCCCCATTCGTGGGGACCAGGTCTTTTCTTTGCTGGAGTGAACATCCCCCGGTGAGGCCCCAAAGGCAAGTGAGCCGGGGGATTGAGTGCCAGGCTCACTAAACAGATGTAAATAGCATTTAAATAAATTATTCTGCGTCAGAAATCCAGTGCCAGTAAGATCGCGAGAGCCAGGAAATCGGGCACAATCCTGACTTCTTGGCCTTTTGGCTAAGATCAAGTGTAGTATGGTCGGCAGCCCATGGTCGGCCGCACTTGGTTGAGGTCATTAGGTTACGCTGAGGCTTCATATGTTTCATGTGAAGCAATTTTTAAAAGCGGCATCTCGGCCTTTTGGCTAAGATGCAAATGAGCTCAAGTCTTGGAGGAGGAACCTCCCCCTTCTCCAATCAGCTTGGCTCATGTAGATCAGGCCCAGGACAGGGTGGTTTGGTTGCTCGCCCTGTCTTGTCAGCCTGGATCTGAAATGTCTCAACTTGTTGAGACTCTGAATTAGATTTGATTTGATTGAATTGGAAAAGTATATTTTTAAAAAATCCTGACTTCTCGGTTCTTGCGTGATTTTATCGGCTCATCCCGTCCATCCATGGGTGGGGATGAGCCTGTAAAATTGCTGCCTCAATGTTTTGGCCTCAACTACTTTCTACGGTAACGAATTCCACAGAATGAACACACTCTGGGTGAAGAAATTCCTCCTCCTCTCTGTCCTAAATGGTTCACCCTGTATCCTCAGACTGTGACCCACCCCATTCATTCATGGGACATGGGTGCCACTGGCTGGCCAGTATTTATCACCGTACATGTCCACCGATCACTGAAAGTGGCAACGCAGGTGGATAAGGTAGTCAAGAAGGCACACAGCATGCTTGCCTTCATCGGTCAGGGCATTGGGCATAACAATTGGCCAGTCATGCTGCAGCTTTATAGAACCTTAGTTAGGCCTCATTTGGAATATTGTGTATAATTATGGTCACCGCACTACCAGATGGATGTGGATGCTTTGGAGGGAGTACAGAAGGGGTTTACCAGGATGTTGCCTGGTCTGGAGGGTATTAGCTATGAGGAGAGATTGGATAAACTCGGTTTGTTCTCACTGGAACGATGGAGGTTGAGTGGCAACCCGATAGAAGTT
>NW_027594749.1:7500-10000 GCF_964213995.1 Mustelus asterias | reverse complement strand
GAGGGAGTGTGTGTGTGTGAGAGGGAGTGTGTGTGTGTGTGAGAGGGAGTGTGTGTGTGTGAGAGAGGGAGTGTGTGTGTGTGAAAGGGAGTGTGTGTGTGAGAGAGGGAGTGTGTGTGTAGTTTCTAACAGAGCTGCCAGGTGGAGCTATAGTCTGACTCTGAACTTTTAACTCTATTCAGTGAAGCAACTCAGACATCGATGCTCACCGCTGCCTGGCACAGAAGTGACGCGTCCCCTCAAGGACGGCAGCTAAGAACATTCCAGAGATCCTTACCACCCCACAATCCCTCCTCCCCCCGCCCCCCCAGCAAGGTGATACAACCCGGTCCCTGGTACGAACAAACACGACAATTCCATTAACCCAGACACTCCCACTCAGGGCACTGGGTTTGAGTGAGACCATCTCCCAAAGCAGCCAATGGTGTTAGCATCTCTCTCAAGGTGAGCCGGTGGTTCCACCCTCTCTATTGGCTACACTCACGTGGAACAGGAGCCTTGCTCTGTCTTTCGATGAGATCATGGCACAGTGGGTTAGCACTGCTGCCTCACAGCGCCAGGGACCCGGGTTCGATTCCCGGTTTGGGTCACTGTCTGTGTGGAGTCTGCACGTTCTCCCCGTGTCTGCGTGGGTTTCCTCCGGGTGCTCCGGTTTCCTCCCACAGTCTTAAAGACGTGCTGCTTAGGTGCTAAATTCTCCCTTAATGTTCAAAGATGTGTAGGTTAGGGGGATTGGCCATGCTAAATTGTCCCTTAGTGTCCAAAGATGTGTAGGTTAGGGGGATTGGCCATGCTAAATTGTCCCTTAGTGTCCAAAGATGTGTAGGTTAGGTGGATTGGCCATGCTAAGTTGCCCCTTAGTGTCCAAAGATGTGTAGGTTAGGGGGATTGGCCATGCTAAATTGTCCCTTAGTGTCCAAAGATGTGTAGGTTAGGTGGATTGGCCATGCTAAATTGCCCCTTAGTGTCCAAAGATGTGTAGGTTAGGTGGATTGGCCATGCTAAATTGCCCCTTAGTGTCCAAAGATGTGTAGGTTAGGTGGATTGGCCATGCTAAGTTGCCCCTTAGTGTCCAAAGATGTGCGGGTTAGGTGGATTGGCCATGCTAAATTGCCCCTTAGTGTCCAAAGATGTGTAGGTTAGGTGGATTGGCCATGCTAAATTGCCCCTTAGTGTCCAAAGATGTGCAGGTTAGGTGGATTGGCCATGCTAAATTGCCCCTTAGTGTCCAAAGATGTGCGGGTTAGGTGGATTGGCCATGCTAAATTGCCCCTTAGTGTCCAAAGATGTGTAGGTTAGGTGGATTGGCCGTGCTAAATTGTCCCTTAGTGTCAGGGGGATTAGCAGGGTGAATGTGGGGTTATGGGAATGGGGCCTGGGTGGGATTGTAGTCGGTGCAGATTCGATGGGCCGAATGGCTCTGTCGGGATTCTACGATGCAAAAGAGCCTCTTTTTAGTGTTTGGAGAGCGTGATGGGCTGGCGAAGTGTTTGGAAGTCTCAGAAATTGCTGAGAACATCGATACGTTAGCACGGCGATGAATTTGAACCCCGTTGCTTTGCCATGCACCCAGAGGCAAGCCTTTAAAGCACAAAATTAACCTGCAGCTGCGAGCTAAGTTCCTATTCCATTGAATCAAATTGTCAGCATTTACACTGCTTCGTGAAGGAAGTGTTGTTCCTTAAGTTCATTAGATATCGGAGCAGAATGAGGCCATTCAGCCCATCGAGTCTACTCCGCCATTCGATCAGGGCTGATATTCTCCTCATCCCCATTTTCCTGCCTTCTCCCCGTAACCCTTGACCCCCATTCCCAATTAAAAACCTGTCTAACTCCCCCCTTAAATGTACTCACTGTCCCAGCATCCTCCGCACTTTGGGGGGCAGCGGATTCCACAGATTCACAACCCTTTGGGGGAAGTAGTTTCTCCCCCAACTCGGTTTTAAATTTGCTGCCCCTTATCCTGAGACCTCTCGTCCCAGAATGTTCCACAAGAGGAAGCATCCGCTCCACATCGGAGGGTCAGTGCTGAGGGAGCGCCGCACTGTGGGAGGGTCAGTGCTGAGGGAGCGCCGCACTGTGGGAGGGTCAGTGCTGAGGGAGCGCTGCACTGTGGGCAGATCAGTGCTGAGGGAGCGCCGCACTGTGGGAGGGTCAGTGCTGAGGGAGCGCTGCACTGTGGGAGGTTCAGTGCTGAGGGAGCGCCGCACTGTGGGAGGGTCAGCACTGAGGGAGCGTCGCACTGTGGGAGGGTCAGTGCTGAGGGAGCGCCGCACTGTGGGAGGTTCAGTGCTGAGGGAGCGCCGCACTGTGGGAGGGTCAGCACTGAGGGAGCGCCGCACTGTGGGAGGGTCAGTGCTGAGGGAGCGCCGCACTGTGGGAGGGTCAGTGCTGAGGGAGCGCTGCACTGTGGGAGGGTCAGTGCTGAGGGAGCGCCGCACTGCGGGAGGGTCGGTGCTGAGGGAGCGCCGCACTGTGGGAGGGTCAGTGCTGAGGGAGC
>NW_027594748.1:0-13238 GCF_964213995.1 Mustelus asterias | reverse complement strand
CTCTCTCTCTCTGCCCTCCTCTCTCTCTCTGCCCCCCTCTCTCTCTCTCTGCCGCCCTCTCTCTCTCTCTGCCCCCCTCTCTCTCTCTCTCTGCCCCCCTCTCTCTCTCTCTCTGTCTCCCCCTCTCTCTCTCTCTCTCTGCCCCCCCCTCTCTCTCTCTCTGCCCCCCTCTCTCTCTCTCTCTCCCCCTTCTCTCTCTCTCTCTGCCCTCCTCTCTCTCTCCTGCCCTCCTCTCTCTCTCTGCCCCTCTCTCTCTCTCTGCCGCCCTCTCTCTCTCTGCCCCCCCTCTCTCTCTCTCTCCCCCACTCCCCCTGTGCCCCCTCTGCCCCCGCACCTTTCGACACATCTTTGGACACTAAGGGACAATTTAGCATGGCCAATCCCCCTAACCTACACATCTTTGGACACTAAGGGACAATTTAGCATGGCCAATCCCCCTAACCTACACATCTTTGGACACTAAGGGACAATTTAGCACGGCCAATCCACCTAACCTACACATCTTTGGACACTAAGGGACAATTTAGCACGGCCAATCCACCTAACCTACACATCTTTGTACACTAAGGGACAATTTAGCACGGCCAATGCACCTAACCCGCACATCTTTGGACACTAAGGGACAATTTAGCACGGCCAATCCACCTAACCCGCACATCTTTGGACACTAAGGGACAATTTAGCATGGCCAATCCACCTAACCTACACATCTTTGGACACTAAGGGACAATTTAGCATGGCCAATCCACCTAACCTACACATCTTTGGACACTAAGGGACAATTTAACATGGCCAATCCACCTAACCCGCACATCTTTGGACACTAAGGGACAATTTAGCATGGCCAATCCACCTAACCTACACATCTTTGGACACTAAGGGACAATTTAGCATGGCCAATCCACCTAACCTGCACATCTTTGGACACTAAGGGGCAATTTAGCATGGCCAATCCACCTAACCTGCACATCTTTGGACACTAAGGGGCAATTTAGCATGGCCAATCCCCCTAACCTACACATCTTTGGACACTAAGGGGCAATTTAGCATGGCCAATCCACCTAACCTGCACATCTTTGGACACTAAGGGGCAATTTAGCACGGCCAATCCCCCTAACCTACACATCTTTGGACACTAAGGGACAATTTAGCATGGCCTATCCCCCTAACCTACACATCTTTGGACACTAAGGGACAATTTAGCATGGCCAATCCCCCTAACCTACACATCTTTGGACACTAAGGGACAATTTAGCATGGCCAATCCCCCTAACCTACACATCTTTGGACACTAAGGGACAATTTAGCACGGCCAATCCACCTAACCTACACATCTTTGGACACTAAGGGACAATTTAACATGGCCAATGCACCTAACCCGCACATCTTTGGACACTAAGGGACAATTTAGCACGGCCAATCCACCTAACCCGCACATCTTTGGACACTAAGGGACAATTTAGCATGGCCAATCCACCTAACCTACACATCTTTGGACACTAAGGGACAATTTAGCATGGCCAATCCACCTAACCTACACATCTTTGGACACTAAGGGACAATTTAACATGGCCAATCCACCTAACCCGCACATCTTTGGACACTAAGGGACAATTTAGCATGGCCAATCCACCTAACCCGCACATCTTTGGACACTAAGGGGACAATTTAACATGGCCAATCCACCTAACCTGCACATCTTTGGACACTAAGGGACAATTTAGCATGGCCAATCCACCTAACCCGCACATCTTTGGACACTAAGGGGACAATTTAACATGGCCAATCCACCTAACCCGCACATCTTTGGACACTAAGGGACAATTTAGCATGGCCAATCCACCTAACCTACACATCTTTGGACACTAAGGGACAATTTAGCATGGCCAATCCACCTAACCTACACATCTTTGGACACTAAGGGACAACTTAGCATGGCCAATCCCCCTAACCTACACATCTTTGGACACTAAGGGACAATTTAGCATGGCCAATACCCCTAACCTACACATCTTTGGACACTAAGGGACAATTTAGCACGGCCAATCCACCTAACCTGCACATCTTTGGACTCCTTTGAAGTCATAGGCTAACAACAATGCAAAAAAAATAACCCTGCAGAGCCTGTTGCCGAGGCAACCCCGATATGTTGGTCTCTGTAACAAATGTTGCCATCTGTGTACTCCGTATGCTGCTGCATTTTAAACCTCCTTCCATTGTCCCCAGCTCTTAAAGGGACAACGCACTGTTGTTTTCCTGCTAGTTATTCGAGTCAGTCTGAGGCTAAAAGCAAGGAGCTGGTGGCAGTTCCTCTCTCCTTTTCGCCTCACTGGCCCCCTTCTTTTATACCTGAGATGACATATCAATATTTCACCCCCCCGCCTCCGCCCCGCCCCCCCCTCAAAGCCCGGCGGATTTAAATTTAATAGATTCTTGGTATCTCAGTGCCGAATTCAAATTGATGGGCTGAATTCCAATGCCTGGAGGCCGGTTGCCTTGGTGACCCTGCTATTTGGCCTTCCAAAACAAATGTTTCACTTTGGGTACTCTGTTTGTCTCGCATTTCTTTCAATTTTCTGAGCACAGAGAAAGCTCCACCTTCGAAAGGAACCATGCAATGTTTTTTCCCCTTCCTAATTCACAATTCTCACAATGACCCGACTCAACTTTGCCGCACTCGGGTGGATCTGAACCGCGCTGCAAATTCGCAACCATGTTCGCTTCGAGTTGCTCGGTGAAACTTTAACCTCGTCGCCAGTGTTGAAGCTTCAAAGACTGGCGACCAGCAGTTCGGACAATGTTTATTTACAGGCAGGTCGATATACAGAGTATACGATCAAACAAAATAACACACAGGCACAGACAGAGACACAGACACACACACACCGGAGTATGTCGCCTGAGTGTTACTGGCTAACAGTGTTACAAATATTCGACCAGGAAAGTTCCACAGGAAGATACACTTTCTACGTCGACTCAGCTGCTGGCAAAGCGGAGACATGGCATGGATATCAACCAGGCTCTGGAGTCACAGAGACAGGTAACACTCACCCCCCTCACACCCATCAAACACTCCCAGGACAGGTACAGCACGGGGTTAGATACAGAGTAAAGCTCCCTCTACACTGTCCCCATCAAACACTCCCAGGACAGGTACAGCACGGGGTTAGATACAGAGTAAAGCTCCCTCTACACTGTCCCCATCAAACACTCCCAGGACAGGTACAGCACGGGGTTAGATACAGAGTAAAGCTCCCTCTACACTGTCCCCCATCAAACACTCCCAGGACAGGTACAGCACGGGGTTAGATACAGAGTAAAGCTCCCTCTACACTGTCCCCCATCAAACACTCCCAGGACAGGGACAGCACGGGGTTAGATACAGAGTAAAGCTCCCTCTACACTGTCCCCCATCAAACACTCCCAGGACAGGGACAGCACGGGGTTAGATACAGAGTAAAGCTCCCTCTACACTGTCCCCATCAAACACTCCCAGGACAGGTACAGCACGGGGTTGGATACAGAGTAAAGCTCCCTCTACACTGTCCCCATCAAACACACCCAGGACAGGTACAGCACGGGGTTAGATACAGAGTAAAGCTCCCTCTACACTGTCCCCATCAAACACTCCCAGGACAGGTACAGCACGGGGTTAGATACAGAGTAAAGCTCCCTCTACACTGTCCCCCATCAAACACTCCCAGGACTGGTACAGCACGGGGTTAGATACAGAGTAAAGCTCCCTCTACACTGTCCCCATCAAACACTCCCAGGACAGGTACAGCACGGGGTTAGATACAGAGTAAAGCTCCCTCCACACTGTCCCCATCAAACACTCCCAGGACAGGTACAGCACGGGGTTAGATACAGAGTAAAGCTCCCTCTACACTGTCCCCATCAAACACTCCCAGGACAGGTACAGCACGGGGTTGGATACAGAGTAAAGCTCCCTCTACACTGTCCCCATCAAACACTCCCAGGACAGGGACAGCACGGGGTTAGATACAGAGTAAAGCTCCCTCTACACTGTCCCCCATCAAACACTCCCAGGACAGGTACAGCACGGGGTTAGATACAGAGTAAAGCTCCCTCTACACAGTCCCCCATCACACACTCCCAGGACAGGTACAGCACGGGGTTAGATACAGAGTAAAGCTCCCTCTACACTGTCCCCCATCAAACACTCCCAGGACAGGTACAGCACGGGGTTCGATACAGAGTAAAGCTCCCTCTACACTGTCCCCCATCAAACACTCCCAGGACAGGTACAGCACGGGGTTAGATACAGAGTAAAGCTCCCTCTACACTGTCCCCATCAAACACTCCCAGGACAGGTACAGCACGGCGTTAGATACAGAGTAAAGCTCCCTCTACACTGTCCCCATCAAACACTCCCAGGACAGGTACAGCACGGGGTTAGATACAGAGTAAAGCTCCCTCTACACTGTCCCCCATCAAACACTCCCAGGACAGGTACAGCACGGGGTTGGATACAGAGTAAAGCTCCCTCTACACAGTCCCCCATCACACACTCCCAGGACAGGTACAGCACGGGGTTAGATACAGAGTAAAGCTCCCTCTACACTGTCCCCCATCAAACACTCCCAGGACAGATACAGCACGGGGTTAGATACAGAGTAAAGCTCCCTCTACACTGTCCCCATCAAACACTCCCAGGACAGGTACAGCACGGGGTTAGATACAGAGTAAAGCTCCCTCTACACTGTCCCCCATCAAACACTCCCAGGACAGGTACAGCACGGGGTTAGATACAGAGTAAAGCTCCCTCTACACTGTCCCCCATCAAACACTCCCAGGACAGGGACAGCACGGGGTTAGATACAGAGTAAAGCTCCCTCTATACTGTCCCCATCAAACACTCCCAGGACAGGTACATCACGGGGTTAGATACAGAGTAAAGCTCCCTCTACACGGTCTAAATAATCGTATATAAATTTCTCTGCAATTCCTGCAGGAATTTCATGTGAAAATGGAACGGGTTCGCCTTTGGCAAGAAGAATTCTATCAAAAAACAGAGCACATGAAGGAGCAACTCTTAAAATTTAACACATTTATCCAGGTGAGGATTGTGGGAGTGCCGCACTGTGGGAGGGTCGGTGCTGAGGGAGCGCCGCACTGTGGGAGGGTCAGTGCTGAGGGAGTGCCGCACTGTGGGAGGGTCAGTGCTGAGGGAGCGCCGCACTGTGGGAGGGTCGGTGCTGAGGGAGCGCCGCACTGTGGGAGGGTCGGTGCTGAGAGAGTGCCGCACTGTGGGGAGGCTCGGTGCTGAGGGAGCGCCGCACTGTGGGAGGGTCGGTGCTGAGGGAGTGCCGCACTGTGGGAGGGTCGGTGCTGAGAGAGCGCCGCACTGTGGGAGGGTCGGTGCTGAGGGAGCGCCGCATTGTGGGAGGGTCGGTGCTGAGGGAGTGCCGCACTGTGGGAGGGTCGGTGCTGAGAGAGCACCGCACTGTGGGAGGGTCGGTGCTGAGGAGTGCCGCACTGTGGGAGCGTCGGTGCTGAGGGAGCGCCGCACTGTGGGAGGGTCAGTGCTGAGGGAGCGCCGCACTGTGGGAGGGTCGGTACTGAGGGAGCGCCGCACTGTGGGAGGGTCGGTGCTGAGGGAGCGCCGCACTGTGGGAGGGTCGGTGCTGAGGGAGCGCCGCACTGTGGGAGGGTCGGTACTGAGGGAGCGCCGCACTGTGGGAGGGTCGGTGCTGAGGGAGCGCCGCACTGTGGGAGGGTCAGTGCTGAGGGAGCGCCGCACTGTGGGAGGGTCAGTGCTGAGGGAGCGCCGCACTGTGGGAGGGTCAGTGCTGAGGGAGCGCCGCACTGTGGGAGGGTCAGTGCTGAGGGAGCGCCGCACTGTGGGAGGGTCGGTGCTGAGGGAGCGCCGCACTGTGGGAGGGTCAGTGCTGAGGGAGCGCCGCACTGTGGGAGGGTCGGTACTGAGGGAGCGCCGCACTGTGGGAGGGTCGGTGCTGAGTGAGCGCCGCACTGTGGGGAGGGTCGGTGCTGAGGGAGCGCCGCACTGTGGGAGGGTCGGTGCTGAGGGAGCGCCGCCCTGTGGGAGGGTCGGTGCTGAGGGAGCGCCGCACTGTGGGAGGGTCAGTGCTGAGGGAGCGCCGCACTGTGGGAGGGTCGGTGCTGAGGGAGCGCCGCACTGTGGGAGGGTCGGTGCTGAGGGAGCGCCGCACTGTGGGAGGGTCGGTGCTGAGGGAGCATCTCTGTCTCTGTGATTTGATTCATTATTGTCACGTGTATTGGGAGACAGTGAAAAGTATTGTTTCTTGCGCGCTATACAGACAAAGCATACCGTTCATAGAGAAGGAAAGGAGAGGGTGCAGAATGTAGTGTTACTGTCACAGCTAGGGGTGTAGAGAAAGATCAACTTAACGCGAGGTAGGTCCATTCAAAAGTCTGACGGCAGCAGGGAAGAAGCTGTTCTTGAGTCGGTCGGTACGTGACCTCCTGTACCTCTCTCTCTGCCTCTCTCCCACCCTCCAGGACAACGATAAGAAGCGTCAACGTGCGCTGATGAAAGCAGACGCTGAGTACCAGCTCAGGTTACAGAAGGAACGCGATTTAGTCCAGCTGAAAACGGAAGTGAAACATCTCAGTCGCTTACGGGATGACCTCAGACGGAAAGTGGAGCTGTTTTCAGCCTACAAAATCTTCGCTGAGCGAGTGGTTCATTCCTCGGCACTGGTGGGGGCACTCGCTGACTGAATACCCCCAGAATATACCCCCCTCGGGATTTACCCCCTGCGTGATCACCCCCAGAATTTACCCCTCACTGAATACCCCCAGAATTTACCCCTCACTCAATACCCCCAGAATTTACCCCCTCACTGACTCCCCCCAGAATTTACCCCTCACTCAATACCCCCAGAATTTACCCCTCACTGACTCCCCCCCAGAATTTACCCCCTCACCGACTCCCCCCAGAATTTACCCCCTCACTGACTCCCCCCAGAATTTACCCCTCACTCAATACCCCCAGAATTTACCCCTCACTGACTCCCCCCCCAGAATTTACCCCTCACTCAATACCCCCAGAATTTACCCCTCACTGACTCCCCCCCAGAATTTACCCCTCACTCAATACCCCCAGAATTTACCCCTCACTGACTCCCCCCCAGAATTTACCCCTCACTGACTCCCCCCCAGAATTTACCCCTCACTGACTCCCCCCAGAATTTACCCCTCACTGACTCCCCCCCCAGAATTTACCCCTCACTGACTCCCCCCCAGGATTTACCCCTCACTGACTCCCCCCAGAATTTACCCCTCACTGAATACCCCAGAATTTACCCCTCACTGACTACCCCCAGAATTTACCCCCTCACTGACTACCCCCCCAGAATTTACCCTTCACTGAATACCCCCAGAATTTACCCCCTCACTGACTCCCCCCAGAATTTACCCCCTCACTGACTCCCCCCCAGAATTTACCCCCTCACTGACTCCCCCCAGAATTTACCCCCTCACTGACTCCCCCCCAGAATTTACCCCTCACTCAATACCCCCAGAAGTTACCCCTCACTGACTCCCCCCCAGAATTTACCCCCTCACTGACTCCCCCCAGAATTTACCCCTCACTCAATACCCCCAGAATTTACCCCCTCACTGACTCCCCCCCAGAATTTACCCCTCACTGAATACCCCCAGAGTTTACCCCCTCACTGACTCTCCCCAGAATTTACCCCTCACTCAATACCCCCAGAAATTTACCCCTCACTGACTCCCCCCAGAATTTACCCCTCACTCAATACCCCCAGAATTTACCCCTCACTGACTCCGCCCAGAATTTACCCCCTCACTGAATACCCCAGAATTTACCCCTCACTGACTCCCCCCAGAATTTACCCCCTCACTCAATACCCCCAGAATTTACCGCCTCACTGACTCCCCCCCAGAATTTACCCCCTCACTGACTCCCCCCAGAATTTACCCCCTCTCAAAACCTCTCTCTCTCTCTCCCCGTCATCCCCGTCTCTCTCTCTGTCTGTCTCTCTCTCTCTGTCTGTCTCTCTCTCTCTGTCTCTCTCTCTCTCTGTCTCTCCTGTCTCTCTCTCTCTGTCTCTCTCTCTCTCTGTCACTCTCTCTGGTCACTCTCTCTGTCACTCTCTCTGTCTCACTCTCTCTGTCTCACTCTCTCTGTCTCACTCTCTCTGTCTCTCTCTCTCTGTCTCTCTCTCTGTCACTCTCTCTCTGTCTCTCTCTCTCTCTCTCTGTCTCTCTCTCTCTCTCTCTGTCTCTCTCTCTGTCACTCTCTCTGTCACTCTCTCTGTCCACTCTCTCTGTCACTCTCTCTGTCACTCTCTCTGTCTCACTCTCTCTGTCTCACTCTCTCTGTCACTCTCTCTGTCTCACTCTCTCTGTCTCACTCTCTCTGTCTCACTCTCTCTGTTCTCTCTCTCTGTCTCTCTCTCTCTCTCTCTGTCTCTCTCTCTCTCTCTCTGTCTCACTCTCTGTCTCACTCTCTGTCACTCTCTCTGTGTCTCTCTCTCTGTCACTCTCTCTCTGTCTCTCTCTCTCTCTGTCTCTCTCTCTCTCTCTCTGTCTCTCTCTCTGTCTCTCTCTGTCTCTCTCTCTGTCTCACTCTCTCTGTCTCTCTCTCTGTCTCTCTCTCTGTCCTCTCTCTGTCACTCTCTGTCTCTCTGTCTCTCTCTGTCACTCTCTGTCTCTCTCTCTGTCTCTCTCTCTCTCTGTCTCTCTCTGTCACTCTCTCTGTCACTCTCTCTGTCTCTCTCTCTTTCTCTCTCTCTGTCTCTCTCTCTGTCTCTCTCTGTCACTCTCTCTGTCACTCTCTCTCTCTCTCTCTCTGTCTCTCTCTCACTCTCTCTGATACTCTCTCTGTCTCTCTCTGTGTCACTCTCTCTGTCTCTCTGTCTCTCTCTCACTCTCTCTGTCCCTCTCTCTCTCTCTCTCTGTCTCTCTCTCTCTCTCTCTGTCTCTCTCTCTCTCTCTCTGTCTCTCTCTCACTCTCTCTGTCACTCTCTCTGTCTCTCTCTCTGTCACTCTCTCTGTCTGCAGTTCCAGGAGTTACACGATGTTGACCAGTCGCTATCAGACGCTGGTGTCCACTCGAGATGCTCTGATGCGGGTCATTGCCAACAGCCACGAGGATCTCAAACGCAAGGAAGAAGGAGCTGGAATAAGTTTGTGGAGGAGAAGAATGATGAAGGTTTATATTTCAATAACACCTGGCTGAGTTACAGTCTCGCCTGGACACGGCACAAAGCCAGAGCCTCAAGTGGGTGAGTGGGTGTCCCTCAGAGACCCTCAGTGTCCCTCAGAGACCCTCAGAGTCCCCCCATGTCCCTCAGAGACCCTCAGTGTCCCTCAGAGACCCTCAGAGACCCTCAGTGTCCCTCAGAGACCCTCCGTGTCCCTCAGAGACCCCCCATGTCCCTCAGAGGCCCTCAGAGACCCTCAGTGTCCCTCAGAGACCTCAGAGACCCTCAGAGACTGTCCGTGTCCCTCAGAGACCCTCAGTGTCCCTCAGAGACTGTCGTGTCCTCAGAGCCCTCCGTGTCCCTCAGAGTCCCCCCATGTCCCTCAGAGGCTCTCAGAGACCCTCAGTGTCCCTCAGAGACCCTCAGAGACCCTCCGTGTCCCTCAGAGACTGTCCGTGTCCCTCAGAGACCCTCAGAGACCCTCCGTGTCCCTCAGAGACCCTCAGAGACCCTCAGTGTCCCTCAGAGACCCCCCATGTCCCCTCAGAGACCCTCAGAGACCCTCAGAAACCCACCGTGTCCCTCCGTGCCCCTCGGAGTCCCTCGGACCCTCCTTGAAACTTCCTCACTCACTCAAAACCGACCCCAAAACCCGCCACCAACCATCCCGCTCCCTCGGACCCTACCCTCAGCCTCCTCTCTCACTCCAAAATCCCTCCTCACTCCCTCGGGACTCCCTCCAAACCTCCTCGAACATACCGGCATTCCCTCGGAACCCCTCAAACTCTCCTCCAAACCCTCCACGCTCCTCAGAACCCCTCAAACCCGCCTCCAAACCCTCCTCATTGCCTCGGAACCCCTCAATCTCACCTTGAAACACTCCCTCGCTCCTCAGAGCTCCCTCAGAATCTCTCAAACTCTCCTCGAAACACTCCCTCACTCCCTCGGAACCCCTCAAACTCTCCCTCGCACCCTTCGGGCTCCCTCCAAACCCTCTGCTCCATTGGGGGTTCCTCCAAACCTTCCTCACTCCCTCAGGGCTCCCTCCAAATCCTCTCTCGCTCCCTCAGCGTACCTCTCAAACTACCCTCAAAATACTCCCTCGCTCCTTGGAGCCTCAAACTCTCCTCGAAACACTCCCTCGCTGCCTCAAATTCTCCTCAAAACCCTGTTGCTCCCTCGGAACCCCTCAGACTCTCCTCGAAACACTCCCTCACTCCCTCAGGTTCCCTTTAAACCTCCTCGCTCCCCCAGAGCTCCCTCAAACACTCCCTCACTCCCTCAGAACCTCTCAATCTCTCCTCAAAACATTCCCTCGAACCCCTCAAACCCTCCTCGCTCCCTTGCAACCCCTCAAACTCTCCTTGAAACACTCCCTCGCTCCCTCCAAACCCTCCTCGCTCCCTCAGGGTCCCTCCAAACCTTCTCACTCTCTTGGAGCCCCTCAAACCCTCCTCCAGGCTTTGCGGCCTAGCACGTCACCCTTGGCGACATGGCTGCCACGCCGTGGGGCAGGCTTTGCGGCCTAGCGCGTCACCCTTGGCGACACGGCTGCCACGCAGCGGGGCAGGCTTTGCGGCCTAGCGCGCCGCCCTTGGCGACACGGCTGCCACGCCATGGGCAGGCTTTGCGGCCTAGCGCGTCACCCTTGGCGACACGGCTGCCACGCCATGGGGCAGGCTTTGCGGCCTAGCGCGTCACCCTTGGCGACATGGCTGCCACGCCATGGGGCAGGCTTTGCGCCTAGCGCGTCACCCTTGGCGACACGGCTGCCACGCAGCGGGGCAGGCTTTGCGGCCTAGCGCGTCACCCTTGGCGACACGGCTGCCACGCAGCGGGGCAGGCTTTGCGGCCTAGCGCGTCACCCTTGGCGACACGGCTGCCACCACAGCGACAGCGGGGCAGGCTTTGCGGCCTACAGCAGGTCCCCTTCCTCCCAGCGAATGTCACTCTCTCTCTCTCTCTCTCTCGACAGGACGCAGCCTGGACTCACATCCAGAACACAGCAGCTAAAAGGACCCTCCTCCTCGGGACAGTAAAAATGGCCACTCTTAATCTCTATTATGTTGTTGTCAACTACCTGCATGAAGAACCGACCATCGCAATGGACGACACCATCAAACAGTTCGCCAAGGTCTCGGGATAGTTAACACCAGATAACTGTCTCTGTCTCTCTCTCTGTCTCTCACTCACTCTCACTCTGTCTCTGTGACTGTCTCTGCCTCACTCCTCTGTCTGGGTCTCACTCTCCCCTCTCTCTCACTCTCTCACTCACTCTCTCTCTCTCACTCACTCTCTCACTCTCTCACTCTCTCACTCACTCTCTCACTCTCTCACTCTCTCTCACTCTCTCTCTCACTCTCTCACTCTCTCACTCTCTCACTCACTCTCTCTCTCTCACTCACTCTCTCACTCTCTCACTCTCTCACTCACTCTCTCACTCTCTCACTCACTCTCTCTCTCTCACTCACTCTCTCACTCTCTCACTCTCTCACTCACTCTCTCACTCTCTCACACTCTCTCACTCTCTCACTCACTCTCTCTCTCTCACTCACTCTCTCTCTCTCACTCACTCTCTCTCTCTCACTCACTCTCTCACTCTCTCACTCACTCTCTCACTCTCTCACTCTCTCACTCACTCTCTCACTCTCTCACTCTCTCACTCTCTCTCACTCTCTCTCTCACTCTCTCACTCTCTCACTCACTCTCTCTCTCTCACTCACTCTCTCTCTCTCACTCACTCTCTCACTCTCTCACTCACTCTCTCACTCTCTCACACTCTCTCACTCTCTCACTCACTCTCTCTCTCTCACTCACTCTCTCTCTCTCACTCACTCTCTCTCTCTCACTCACTCTCTCACTCTCTCACTCTCTCACTCACTCTCTCACTCTCTCACTCTCTCTCACTCTCTCTCTCACTCTCTCACTCTCTCACTCTCTCACTCTCTCACTCACTCTCTCTCTCTCACTCACTCTCTCACTCTCTCACTCTCTCACTCACTCTCTCACTCTCTCACTCACTCTCTCTCTCTCACTCACTCTCTCACTCTCTCACTCTCTCACTCACTCCCTCACTCCTCTAACCTCTCTCCCTCTCTCCTTAACCTCTCTCCCTCTCTCCTTAATCCATTCTCCCTCTCTCCTTTAACCTCTCTCCTTTATCCACTCTCCCTCTCTCCTTTATCCACTCTCCCTCTCTCCTTTATCCACTCTCCCTCTCTCCTTTATCCAATCTCCCTCTCTCCTTTAACCTCTCTCCTTTATCCACTCTCCCTCTCTCCTTTATCCACTCTCCCTCTCTCCTTTATCCAATCTCCCTCTCTCCTTTAACCTCTTTCCTTCTCTCCTCTAACCTCTCTCCCTCTCTCCTTTATTCACTCTCCCTCTCTCCTTTATCCAATCTCCCTCTCTCCTTCTTTCCTTTAACCGCTCTCCTTTATCCACTCTCCCTCTCTCCTTTAACCACTCTCTCCTTTAACCACTCTCCCTCGCTCCTTTAACCTCCCTCTCTCATTTAACCTCTCTCCCTCTCTCCTTTATCCACTCTCCCTCTCTCCTTTAACCTCTCTCCCTCTCTCCTTTAACCTCTCTCCCTCTCTCATTTAACCTCTCTCCCTCTCTCCTTTATCCACTCTCCCTCTCTCCTTTAACCTCTCTCCCTCTCTCCTTTAACCACTCTCCCTCGCTCCGTTCCCACTGTTTCCAGCTTGTCCAATCAGAAGCTGGCTCCTCAGTGCCCTGGCTGCTGATAGGTGACTATATTTATAGCGCAGGAGGCCATTTGTCTGCGTAACCTCCTTTGCAGGAACCAGTGATCTGGTACCTCTGCCCCAGCCTTTCCCTGGGGCTTTTCAAAGGATCTCCCTTCAGATAATGAGCCAATTCCCTTCAGAAAGTCACCATGAGGCTGGTCTCCGTCACATTCTCAGGCAGCAAGCACATTCTGACGTGAACTCCTCAGGACATGCCATTCACTGTGACCTCTTTAACTTTCTAACCCCCTGTGAACAATGCTGTGCTGTGATTGGGCTGGATGAGTCGGTGCTGGGCATGTAGAGG
>NW_027594747.1:0-13260 GCF_964213995.1 Mustelus asterias | reverse complement strand
CTGGACTTCGGTCCGGTCCGACCGGCCCAGGACTTCGTTCCAGAGCGGACGGCCCGGGACGACTGTCCGGTCCAACCGGCCTCTGACTTCGGATGGGTTCGACCGGCCCAGGACTTTGGTCCCGTCCGACCGGACCGGGACTTCGGTCCGGTCCGACCGGCCCGGGACTTCGGTCCGGTCCGACCGGCCCAGGACTTGTTCCAGAGCGGACGGCCCGGGACGACTGTCCGGTCCAACCGGCCTCTGACTTCGGATGGGTTCGACCGGCCCAGGACTTCGGTCCCGTCCGACCGGACCGGGACTTCGGTCCGGTCCGACCGGCCCGGGACTTCGGTCCGGTCCGACCGGCCCGGGACTTCGGTCCGGCCCGACCGGCCCGGGACTTCGGTCCGGCCCGACCGGCCCGGAATTTCGGTCCGGCCCGACCGGCCCGGGACTTCGGTCCGGTCCGACCGGCCCGGGACTTCGGTCCGGTCCGACCGGCCCGGGACTTCGGTCCGGTCCGACCGGCCCGGGACTTCGGTCCGGTCCGACCGGCCCGGGACTTCGGTCCGGTCCGACCGGCCCGGGACTTCGGTCCGGTCCGACCTGCGCGGGAGTTCGGTCCGGTCCGACCGGCCCGGGACTTCGGTCCGGTCCGACCGGCCCGGGACTTCGGTCCGGTCCGACCGGCCCGGGACTTCGGTCCGGTCCGACCGGCCCGGGACTTCGGTCCGGTCCGACCGGCCCGGGACTTCGGTCCGGCCCGGGACTTCGGTCCGGTCCGACCGGCCCGGGACTTCGGTCCGGTCCGACCGGCCCGGGACTTCGGTCCGGTCCGACCGGCCCGGGACTTCGGTCCGGTCCGACCGGCCCGGGACTTCGGTCCGGTCCGACCGGCCCGGGACTTCGGTCCGGTCCGACCGGCCCGGGACTTCGGTCCGGTCCGACCGGCCCGGAATTTCGGTCCGGTCCGACCGGCCCGGGACTTCGGTCCGGTCCGACCGGCCCGGGACTTCGGTCCGGTCCGACCGGCCCGGGACTTCGGTCCGGTCCGACCGGCCCGGGACTTCGGTCCGGTCCGACCGGCCCGGGACTTCGGTCCGGTCCGACCGGCCCGGGACTTCGGTCCGGTCCGACCGGCCCGGGACTTCGGTCCGGTCCGACCGGCCCGGGACTTCGGTCCGGTCCGACCGGCCCGGGACTTCGGTCCGGTCCGACCGGCCCGCGACTTCGGTCCGGTCCGACCGGCCCGCGACTTCGGTCCGGTCCGACCGGCCCGGGACTTCGGTCCGGTCCGACCGGCCCGGGACTTCGGTCCGGTCCGACCGGCCCGGGGCTTCGGTCCGGTCCGACCGGCCCGGGGCTTCGGTCCGGTCCGACCGGCCCGGGAGTTCGGTCCGGTCCGACCGGCCCGGGAGTTCGGTCCGGTCCGACCGGCCCGGGACTTCGGTCCGGTCCGACCGGCCCGGGACTTCGGTCCGGTCCGACCGGCCCGGGACTTCGGTCCGGTCCGACCGGCCCGGGACTTCGGTCCGGTCCGACCGGCCCGGGACTTCGGTCCGGTCCGACCGGCCCGGGACTTCGGTCCGGTCCGACCGGCCCGGGACTTCGGTCCGGTCCGACCGGCCCGGGACTTCGGTCCGGTCCGACCGGCCCGGGACTTCGGTCCGGTCCGACCTGCCCGGGACTTCGGTCCGGTCCGACCGGCCCGCGACTTCGGTCAGGTCCGACCCGCCCAGGAGTTCGGTCCGGCCCGGGACTTCGGTCCGGTCCGACCGGCCCGGGACTTCGGTCCGGTCCGACCGGCCCGGGACTTCGGTCCGGTCCGACCGGCCCGGGACTTCGGTCCGGTCCGACCGGCCCGGGACTTCGGTTCGGTCCGGTCCAACCGGCCCTGGACTTCGGTCCGGTCCGACCGGCCCGGGACTTCGGTCCGGTCCGACCGGCCCGGAATTTCGGTCCGGTCCGACCGGCCCGGGACTTCGGTCCGGTCCGACCGGCCCGGGACTTCGGTCCGGTCCGACCGGCCCGGGACTTCGGTCCGGTCCGACCGGCCCGGGACTTCGGTCCGGTCCGACCGGCCCGGGACTTCGGTCCGGTCCGACCGGCCCGGGACTTCGGTCCGGTCCGACCGGCCCGGGACTTCGGTCCGGTCCGACCGGCCCGGGACTTCGGTCCGGTCCGACTGGCCCGCGACTTCGGTCCGGTCCTACCGGCCCGGGACTTCGGTCCGGTCCGACCGGCCCGGGACTTCGGTCCGGTCCGACCGGCCCGGGACTTCGGTCCGGCCCGACCCGCCCAGGAGTTCGGTCCGGTCCGACCGGCCCGGGACTTCGGTCCGGTCCGACCGGCCCGGGACTTCGGTCCGGTCCAACCGGCCCTGGACTTCGGTCCGGTCCGACCGGCCCGGGACTTCGGTCCGGAACGAGCGGCCCGGGATTTCGGTCCGGTCCGACCGGCCCGGGGCTTCTGTCCGGTCCGACCGGCCCGGGGCTTCGGTCCGGTCCGACCGGCCCGGGACTTCGGTCCGGTCCGACAGGCCCGGGACTTCGGTCCGGTCCGACCGGCCCGGGACTTCGGTCCGGTCCGACCGGCCCGGGACATCGGTCCGGTCCGACCGGCCCGGGACTTCGGTCCGGTCCGACCGGCCCGGGACTTCGGTCCGGTCCAACCGGCCCGGGACTTCGGTCCGTTCCGACCAGCCCGGGACTTCGGGCCGGCCCGGGACTTCGGTCCGGTCCGACCGGCCCGGGACTTCAGTCCGGTCCGACCGGCCCGGGACTTCGGGCCGGCCCGGGACTTCGGTCCGGTCCGACCGGCCCGGGACTTCGGTCCGGTCCGACCGGCCCGGGACTTCGGTCCGGTCCAACCGGCCCGGGACTTCGGTCCGGTCCCGACCGGCCCGCGACTTCGGTCCGGTCCGACCGGCGCGGGACTTCGGTCCGGTCCGACCGGCCCGGGACTTCGGTCCGGTCCGACCGGCCCGGGACTTCGGTCCGGTCCGACCGGCCCGGGACTTCGGTCCGGCCCGACCCGCCCGGGACTTCGGTCCGGTCCGACCGGCCCGGGACTTCGGTCCGGTCCGACGGGCCCGGGACTTCGGTCCGGTCCGACCGGCCCGGGACTTCGGTCCGGTCCGACCGGCCCTGGACTTCGGTCCGGTCCGACCGGCCCGGGACTTCGGTCCGGTCCGACCGGCCCGGGACTTCGGTCCGGAACGACCGGCCCGGGACTTCGGTTCGGTCCGACCGGCCCGGGGCTTCGGTCCGGTCCGACCGGCCCGGGGCTTCGGTCCGGTCCGACCGGCCCGGGGCTTCGGTCCGGTCCGACCGGCCCGGGACTTCGGTCCGGTCCGACCGGCCCGGGACTTCGGTCCGGTCCGACCGGCCCGGGACTTCGGTCCGGCCCGACCGGCCCGGGACTTCGGTCCGGTCCGACCGGCCCGGGACTTCGGTCCGGTCCGACCGGCCCGGGACTTCGGTCCGGTCCGACCGGCCCGGGACTTCGGTCCGGTCCGACCGGCCCGGGACTGCGGTCCGGTCCGACCGGCCCGGGACTTCGGTCCGGTCCGACCGGCCCGGGACTTCGGTCCGGTCCGACCTGCCCGGGAGTTCGGTCCGGTCCGACCGGCCCGGGACTTCGGTCCGGTCCGACCGGCCCGGGACTTCGGTCCGGTCCGACCGGCCCGGGACTTCGGTCCGGTCCGACCGGCCCGGGACTTCGGTCCGGTCCGACCGGCCCGGGACTTCGGTCCGGTCCGACCGGCCCGGGACTTCGGTCCGGTCCGACCGGCCCGGGACTTCGGTCCGGTCCGACCGGCCCGGGACTTCGGTCCGGTCCGACCGGCCCGGGACTTCGGTCCGGTCCGACCGGCCCGGGACTTCGGTCCGGTCCGACCGGCCCGGGACTTCGGTCCGGTCCGACCGGCCCGGGACTTCGGTCCGGTCCGACCGGCCCGGGACTTCGGACCGGCCCGACCGGCCCGGAACTTCGGTCCGGTCCGACCGGCCCGGGACTTCGGTCCGGTCCGACCGGCCCGCGACTTCGGTCCGGCCCGACCGGCCCGGGACATCGGTCCGGTCCGACCGGCCCGGGACTTCGGTCCGGTCCGACCGGCCCGCGACTTCGGTCCGGTCCGACCGGCCCGGGACTTCGGTCCGGTCCGACCGGCCCGGGACTTCGGTCCGGTCCGACCGGCCCGGGACTTCGGTCCGGTCCGACCGGCCCGGGACTTCGGTCAGGTCCGACCGGCCCGGGACTTCGGTCAGGTACGACCGGTCCTGGACTTCGGTCCGGTCCGACCGGCCCAGGACTTCGTTCCAGAGCGGACGGCCCGGGACGACTGTCCGGTCCAACCGGCCTCTGACTTCGGATGGGTTTGACCGGCCCAGGACTTCGGTCCCGTCCGACCGGACCGGGACTTCGGTCCGGTCCGACCGGCCCGGGATTTCGGTCCGGTCCGACCGGCCCAGGACTTCGTTCCAGAGCGGACGGCCCGGGACGACTGTCCGGTCCAACCGGCCTCTGACTTCGGATGGGTTCGATCGGCCCAGGACTTCGGTCCCGTCCGACCGGCCCGGGACTTCGGTCCGGTCCGACCGGCCCGGGACTTCGGTCCGGTCCGACCGGCCCGGAACTTCGGTCCGGTCCGACCGGCCCGGTACTTCGGTCCGGTCCGACCGGCCCGGGACTTCGGTCCGGTCCGACCGGCCCGCGACTTCGGTCCGGCCCGACCGGCCCGGGACTTCGGTCTGGCCCGACTGGCCCGGGACTTCGGTCCGGTCCGACCGGCCCGGGACTTCGGTCAGGTACGACCGGTCCTGGACTTCGGTCCGGTCCGACCGGCCCAGGACTTCGTTCCAGAGCGGACGGCCCGGGACGACTGTCCGGTCCAACCGGCCTCTGACTTCGGATGGGTTTGACCGGCCCAGGACTTCGGTCCCGTCCGACCGGACCGGGACTTCGGTCCGGTCCGACCGGCCCGGGACTTCGGTCCGGTCCGACCGGCCCAGGACTTCGTTCCAGAGCGGACGGCCCGGGACGACTGTCCGGTCCAACCGGCCTCTGACTTCGGATGGGTTCGATCGGCCCAGGACTTCGGTCCCGTCCGACCGGCCCGGGACTTCGGTCCGGTCCGACCGGCCCGGAACTTCGGTCCGGTCCGACCGGCCCGGTACTTCGGTCCGGTCCGACCGGCCCGGGACTTCGGTCCGGTCCGACCGGCCCGCGACTTCGGTCCGGCCCGACCGGCCCGGGACTTCGGTCTGGCCCGACCGGCCCGGGACTTCGGTCCGGTCCGACCGGCCCGGGACTTCGGTCCGGTCCGACCGGCCCGGGACTTCGGTCCGGTCCGACCGGCCCGGTACTTCGGTCCGGTCCGACCGGCCCGGGACTTCGGTCCGGTCCGACCGGCCCGCGACTTCAGTCCGGCCCGACCGGCCCGGGACTTCGGTCCGGCCCGACCGGCCCGGGACTTCGGTCCGGTCCGACCGGCCCGGGACTTCGGTCCGGTCCGACCGGCCCGGGACTTCGGTCCGGGCCGACCGGCCCGGGACTTCGGTCCGGTCCGACCGGCCCGGGACTTCGGTCCGGTCCGACCGGCCCGGGACTTCGGTCCGGTCCGACCGGCCCGGGACTTCGGTCAGGTACGACCGGCCCTGGACTTCGGTCCGGTCCGACCGGCCCTGGACTTCGTTCCAGAGCGGACGGCCCGGGACGACTGTCCGGTCCAACCGGCCTCTGTCTTCGGATGGGTTCGACCGGCCCAGGACTTGGGTCCCGTCCGACCGGACCGGGACTTCGGTCCGGTCCGACCGGCCCGGGACTTCGGTCCGGTCCGACCGGCCCAGGACTTCGTTCCAGAGCGGACGGCCCGGGACGACTGTCCGGTCCAACCGGCCTCTGACTTCGGATGGGTTCGACCGGCCCAGGACTTCGGTCCCGTCCGACCGGACCGGGACTTCGGTCCGGTCCGACCGGCTCGGGACTTCGGTCCGGTCCGACCGGCCCGGGACTTCGGTCCGGTCCGACCGGCCCGGGACTTCGGTCCGGCCCGACCGGCCCGGGACTTCGGTCCGGCCCGACCGGCCCGGGAGTTCGGTCCGGCCCGACCGGCCCGGGACTTCGGTCCGGCCCGACCCGCCCGGGAGTTCGGTCCGGTCCGACCGGCCCGGGACTTCGGTCCGGTCCGACCGGCCCGGGACTTCGGTCCGGTCCGACCGGCCCGGGACTTCGGTCCGGTCCGACCGGCCCTGGACTTCGGTCCGGTCCAAAGGCCCGGGACTTCGGTCCGGTCCGACCGGCCCGGGACTTCGGTCCGGTCCGACCGGCCCGGGATTTCGGTCCGGTCCGACCGGCCCGGGGCTTCGGTCCGGTCCGACCGGCCCGGGGCTTCGGTCCGGTCCGACCGGCCCGGGACTTCGGTCCGGTCCGACCGGCCCGGGAGTTCGGTCCGGTCCGACCGGCCCGGGACTTCGGTCCGGTCCGACCGGCCCGGGACTTCGGTCCGGTCCGACCGGCCCGGGACTTCGGTCCGGTCCGACCGGCCCGGGACTTCGGTCCGGTCCGACCGGCCCGGGACTTCGGTCCGGTCCGACCGGCCCGGGACTTCGGTCCGGTCCGACCGGCCCGGGACTTCGGTCCGGTCCGACCGGCCCGGGACTTCGGTCCGGTCCGACCGGCCCGGGACTTCGGTCCGGTCCGACCGGCCCGGGACTTCGGTCCGGTCCGACCGGCCCGGGACTTCGGTCCGGTCCGACCGGCCCGGGACTTCGGTCCGGTCCGACCGGCCCGGGACTTCGGTCCGGTCCGACCGGCCCGGGACTTCGGTCCGGTCCGACCGGCCCGGGACTTCGGTCCGGTCCGACCTGCCCGGGACTTCGGTCCGGTCCGGCCGGCCCGGGACTTCGGTCCGGTCCGGCCGGCCCGGGACTTTGGTCCGGTCCGACCGGCCCGGGATTTCGGTCCGGTCCGACCGGCCCGGGGCTTCGGTCCGGTCCGACCGGCCCGGGGCTTCGGTCCGGTCCGACCGGCCCGGGACTTCGGTCCGGTCCGACCGGCCCGGGAGTTCGGTCCGGTCCGACCGGCCCGGGACTTCGGTCCGGTCCGACCGGCCCGGGACTTCGGTCCGGTCCGACCGGCCCGGGACTTCGGTCCGGTCCGACCGGCCCGGGACTTCGGTCCGGTCCGACCGGCCCGGGACTTCGGTCCGGTCCGACCGGCCCGGGACTTCGGTCCGGTCCGACCGGCCCGGGACTTCGGTCCGGTCCGACCGGCCCGGGACTTCGGTCCGGTCCGACCGGCCCGGGACTTCGGTCCGGTCCGACCGGCCCGGGGCTTCGGTCCGGTCCGACCGGCCCGGGACTTCGGTCCGGTCCGACCGGCCCGGGACTTCGGTCCGGTCCGACCGGCCCGGGACTTCGGTCCGGTCCGACCGGCCCGTGACTTCGGTCCGGTCCGACCTGCCCGGGACTTCGGTCCGGTCCGTCCGGCCCGGGACTTCGGTCCGGTCCGGCCGGCCCGGGACTTTGGTCCGGTCCGACCGGCCCGGGACTTCGGTCCGGTCCGACCGGCCCGGGACTTCGGTCCGGTCCGACCGGCCCGGGACTTCGGTCCGGCCCGGGACTTCGGTCCGGTCTGACCGGCCCGGGACTTCGGTCCGGTCCGACCGGCCCGGGACTTCGGTCCGGTCCGACCGGCCCGGGACTTCGGTCCGGCCCGGGACTTCGGTCCGGTCCGACCGGCCCGGGACTTCGGTCCGGTCCGACCGGCCCGGGACTTCGGTCCGGTCCGACCGGCCCGGGACTTCGGTCCGGTCCGACCGGCCCGGGACTTCGGTCCGGTCCGACCGGTCCGACCGGCCCGGGACTTCGGTCCGGTCCGACCGGCCCGGGACTTCGGTCCGGTCCGACCGGCCCGGGACTTCGGTCCGGTCCGACCGGCCCGGGACTTCGGTCCGGTCCGACCGGCCCGGGACTTCGGTCCGGTCCGACCGGCCCGGAATTTCGGTCCGGTCCGACCGGCCCGGGACTTCGGTCCGGTCCGACCGGCCCGGGACTTCGGTCCGGTCCGACCGGCCCGGGACTTCGGTCCGGTCCGACCGGCCCGGGACTTCGGTCCGGTCCGACCGGCCCGCGACTTCGGTCCGGTCCGACCGGCCCGGGACTTCGGTCCGGTCCGACCGGCCCGGGACTTCGGTCCGGTCCGACCGGCCCGGGACTTCGGTCCGGCCCGACCCGCCCGGGAGTTCGGTCCGGTCCGACCGGCCCGGGACTTCGGTCCGGTCCGACCGGCCCTGGACTTCGGTCCGGTCCGACCGGCCCGGGACTTCGGTCCGGTCCGACCGGCCCGGGACTTCGGTCCGGTCCGACCGGCCCGGGACTTCGGTCCGGTCCGACCGGCCCGGGACTTCGGTCCGGTCCGACCTGCCCGGGACTTCGGTCCGGTCCGACCGGCCCGGGACTTCGGTCCGGTCCGACCGGCCCGGGACTTCGGTCCGGTCCGACCGGCCCGGGACTTCGGTCCGGTCCGACCGGCCCGGGACTTCGGTCCGGTCCGACCGGCCCGGGACTTCGGTCCGGTCCGACCGGCCCGGGACTTCGGTCCGGTCCGACCGGCCCGGGACTTCGGTCCGGTCCGACCGGCCCGGGACTTCGGTCCGGTCCGACCGGCCCGGGACTTCGGTCCGGTCCGACCGGCCCGGGTCTTCGGTCCGGTCCGACCGGCCCGGGACTTCGGTCCGGCCCGGGACTTCGGTCCGGTCCGACCGGCCCGCGACTTCGGTCCGGTCCGACCGGCCCGGGACTTCGGTCCGGTCCGACCGGCCCGGGACTTCGGTCCGGTCCGACCGGCCCGGGACTTCGGTCCGGTCCGACCGGCCCGGGACTTCGGTCCGGAACGAGCGGCCCGGGATTTCGGTCCGGTCCGACCGGCCCGGGGCTTCTGTCCGGTCCGACCGGCCCGGGGCTTCGGTCCGGTCCGACCGGCCCGGGACTTCGGTCCGGTCCGACAGGCCCGGGACTTCGGTCCGGTCCGACCGGCCCGGGACTTCGGTCCGGTCCGACCGGCCCGGGACATCGGTCCGGTCCGACCGGCCCGCGACTTCGGTCCGGTCCGACCGGCCCGGGACTTCGGTCCGGTCCGACCGGCCCGGGACTTCGGTCCGGTCCGACCGGCCCGGGACTTCGGTCCGGTCCGACCGGCCCGGGACTTCGGTCCGGAACGAGCGGCCCGGGATTTCGGTCCGGTCCGACCGGCCCGGGGCTTCTGTCCGGTCCGACCGGCCCGGGGCTTCGGTCCGGTCCGACCGGCCCGGGACTTCGGTCCGGTCCGACAGGCCCGGGACTTCGGTCCGGTCCGACCGGCCCGGGACTTCGGTCCGGTCCGACCGGCCCGGGACATCGGTCCGGTCCGACCGGCCCGGGACTTCGGTCCGGTCCGACCGGCCCGGGACTTCGGTCCGGTCCAACCGGCCCGGGACTTCGGTCCGTTCCGACCAGCCCGGGACTTCGGGCCGGCCCGGGACTTCGGTCCGGTCCGACCGGCCCGGGACTTCAGTCCGGTCCGACCGGCCCGGGACTTCGGGCCGGCCCGGGACTTCGGTCCGGTCCGACCGGCCCGGGACTTCGGTCCGGTCCGACCGGCCCGGGACTTCGGTCCGGTCCAACCGGCCCGGGACTTCGGTCCGGTCCGACCGGCCCGCGACTTCGGTCCGGTCCGACCGGCGCGGGACTTCGGTCCGGTCCGACCGGCCCGGGACTTCGGTCCGGTCCGACCGGCCCGGGACTTCGGTCCGGTCCGACCGGCCCGGGACTTCGGTCCGGCCCGACCCGCCCGGGACTTCGGTCCGGTCCGACCGGCCCGGGACTTCGGTCCGGTCCGACGGGCCCGGGACTTCGGTCCGGTCCGACCGGCCCGGGACTTCGGTCCGGTCCGACCGGCCCTGGACTTCGGTCCGGTCCGACCGGCCCGGGACTTCGGTCCGGTCCGACCGGCCCGGGACTTCGGTCCGGAACGACCGGCCCGGGACTTCGGTTCGGTCCGACCGGCCCGGGGCTTCGGTCCGGTCCGACCGGCCCGGGGCTTCGGTCCGGTCCGACCGGCCCGGGGCTTCGGTCCGGTCCGACCGGCCCGGGGACTTCGGTCCGGTCCGACCGGCCCGGGACTTCGGTCCGGTCCGACTGGCCCGGGACTTCGGTCCGGTCCGACCGGCCCGGGACTTCGGTCCGGTCCGACCGGCCCGGGACTTCGGTCCGGTCCGACCGGCCCGGGACTTCGGTCCGGTCCGACCGGCCCGGGACTTCGGTCCGGTCCGACCGGCCCGGGACTGCGGTCCGGTCCGACCGGCCCGGGACTTCGGTCCGGTCCGACCGGCCCGGGACTTCGGTCCGGTCCGACCTGCCCGGGAGTTCGGTCCGGTCCGACCGGCCCGGGACTTCGGTCCGGTCCGACCGGCCCGGGATTTCGGTCCGGTCCGACCGGCCCGGGACTTCGGTCCGGTCCGACCGGCCCGGGACTTCGGTCCGGTCCGACCGGCCCGGGACTTCGGTCCGGTCCGACCGGCCCGGGACTTCGGTCCGGTCCGACCGGCCCGGGACTTCGGTCCGGTCCGACCGGCCCGGGACTTCGGTCCGGTCCGACCGGCCCGGGACTTCGGTCCGGTCCGACCGGCCCGGGACTTCGGTCCGGTCCGACCGGCCCGGGACTTCGGTCCGGTCCGACCGGCCCGGGACTTCGGTCCGGTCCGACCGGCCCGGGACTTCGGACCGGCCCGACCGGCCCGGAACTTCGGTCCGGTCCGACCGGCCCGGGACTTCGGTCCGGTCCGACCGGCCCGCGACTTCGGTCCGGCCCGACCGGCCCGGGACATCGGTCCGGTCCGACCGGCCCGGGACTTCGGTCCGGTCCGACCGGCCCGCGACTTCGGTCCGGTCCGACCGGCCCGGGACTTCGGTCCGGTCCGACCGGCCCGGGACTTCGGTCCGGTCCGACCGGCCCGGGACTTCGGTCCGGTCCGACCGGCCCGGGACTTCGGTCAGGTCCGACCGGCCCGGGACTTCGGTCAGGTACGACCGGTCCTGGACTTCGGTCCGGTCCGACCGGCCCAGGACTTCGTTCCAGAGCGGACGGCCCGGGACGACTGTCCGGTCCAACCGGCCTCTGACTTCGGATGGGTTTGACCGGCCCAGGACTTCGGTCCCGTCCGACCGGACCGGGACTTCGGTCCGGTCCGACCGGCCCGGGATTTCGGTCCGGTCCGACCGGCCCAGGACTTCGTTCCAGAGCGGACGGCCCGGGACGACTGTCCGGTCCAACCGGCCTCTGACTTCGGATGGGTTCGATCGGCCCAGGACTTCGGTCCCGTCCGACCGGCCCGGGACTTCGGTCCGGTCCGACCGGCCCGGGACTTCGGTCCGGTCCGACCGGCCCGGAACTTCGGTCCGGTCCGACCGGCCCGGTACTTCGGTCCGGTCCGACCGGCCCGGGACTTCGGTCCGGTCCGACCGGCCCGCGACTTCGGTCCGGCCCGACCGGCCCGGGACTTCGGTCTGGCCCGACCGGCCCGGGACTTCGGTCCGGTCCGACCGGCCCGGGACTTCGGTCAGGTACGACCGGTCCTGGACTTCGGTCCGGTCCGACCGGCCCAGGACTTCGTTCCAGAGCGGACGGCCCGGGACGACTGTCCGGTCCAACCGGCCTCTGACTTCGGATGGGTTTGACCGGCCCAGGACTTCGGTCCCGTCCGACCGGACCGGGACTTCGGTCCGGTCCGACCGGCCCGGGACTTCGGTCCGGTCCGACCGGCCCAGGACTTCGTTCCAGAGCGGACGGCCCGGGACGACTGTCCGGTCCAACCGGCCTCTGACTTCGGATGGGTTCGATCGGCCCAGGACTTCGGTCCCGTCCGACCGGCCCGGGACTTCGGTCCGGTCCGACCGGCCCGGAACTTCGGTCCGGTCCGACCGGCCCGGTACTTCGGTCCGGTCCGACCGGCCCGGGACTTCGGTCCGGTCCGACCGGCCCGCGACTTCGGTCCGGCCCGACCGGCCCGGGACTTCGGTCTGGCCCGACCGGCCCGGGACTTCGGTCCGGTCCGACCGGCCCGGGACTTCGGTCCGGTCCGACCGGCCCGGGACTTCGGTCCGGTCCGACCGGCCCGGTACTTCGGTCCGGTCCGACCGGCCCGGGACTTCGGTCCGGTCCGACCGGCCCGCGACTTCAGTCCGGCCCGACCGGCCCGGGACTTCGGTCCGGCCGACCGGCCCGGGACTTCGGTCCGGTCCGACCGGCCCGGGACTTCGGTCCGGTCCGACCGGCCCGGGACTTCGGTCCGGGCCGACCGGCCCGGGACTTCGGTCCGGTCCGACCGGCCCGGGACTTCGGTCCGGTCCGACCGGCCCGGGACTTCGGTCCGGTCCGACCGGCCCGGGACTTCGGTCAGGTACGACCGGCCCTGGACTTCGGTCCGGTCCGACCGGCCCTGGACTTCGTTCCAGAGCGGACGGCCCGGGACGACTGTCCGGTCCAACCGGCCTCTGTCTTCGGATGGGTTCGACCGGCCCAGGACTTGGGTCCCGTCCGACCGGACCGGGACTTCGGTCCGGTCCGACCGGCCCGGGACTTCGGTCCGGTCCGACCGGCCCAGGACTTCGTTCCAGAGCGGACGGCCCGGGACGACTGTCCGGTCCAACCGGCCTCTGACTTCGGATGGGTTCGACCGGCCCAGGACTTCGGTCCCGTCCGACCGGACCGGGACTTCGGTCCGGTCCGACCGGCTCGGGACTTCGGTCCGGTCCGACCGCCGGGACTTCGGTCCGGTCCGACCGGCCCGGGACTTCGGTCCGGCCCGACCGGCCCGGGACTTCGGGGTCCGGCCCGACCGGCCCGGGAGTTCGGTCCGGCCCGACCGGCCCGGGACTTCGGTCCGGCCCGACCCGCCCGGGAGTTCGGTCCGGTCCGACCGGCCCGGGACTTCGGTCCGGTCCGACCGGCCCGGGACTTCGGTCCGGTCCGACCGGCCCGGGACTTCGGTCCGGTCCGACCGGCCCTGGACTTCGGTCCGGTCCAAAGGCCCGGGACTTCGGTCCGGTCCGACCGGCCCGGGACTTCGGTCCGGTCCGACCGGCCCGGGATTTCGGTCCGGTCCGACCGGCCCGGGGCTTCGGTCCGGTCCGACCGGCCCGGGGCTTCGGTCCGGTCCGACCGGCCCGGGACTTCGGTCCGGTCCGACCGGCCCGGGAGTTCGGTCCGGTCCGACCGGCCCGGGACTTCGGTCCGGTC